>NW_019214080.1:37134-104579 GCF_002532875.2 Varroa jacobsoni | reverse complement strand
GTTTATTGGTTACTGAGGGAACGTTAACAGCAGTATTTTCTATGAAGTGTTGGGACTTCTTTTTTGGCAGGACAATGGTGTAGTCTAGCAACTACATTTTTAATTTTGTGTAAAGAAGAACGCTTGAATGTTACCGCAATTGCGAGGTTACGCTTTTCCGAGATGTAGTAAATATCAACCGACACAACACGCTTGTTTGATAGTACATAAAACTCCGTATCGTAAGATGAGAAGACGTATCATTACGTTGTAACCAAACTGAGCGAATTTTTGTACGATTATTGTTGGTAGAAAATTGTCCACATCTTCTCGTGTTTACCTGCTTCTACTGTTGCTTTAAAATAAGCATAATTTTTCTATCATCATAGAAACGACAAGCCATGAATGTCACGTTAACTGATAGACTTGATCCAAACCGAGTCCTATATTGGAGAACAAAACAGCCCTCCGAAGAAAAACCGCAATTTATCATCTAATAGACGATCTCATCAACATGAAACCTTTCAATGTGCCAGGTACTTCTTAAATTGCTTATCTTCGATTAAATTTCCTTATATCGCTGAAATGGTACCCATCTGCCGGGCTGTGCTGCTTCTATACTATTATATAGTATAAAATCTACGCTACAATAGCAATCCAAAGGCATCGTTTAAACTGTCTTCTTTTAAACGTTACTCCTAAGTTAATAGAACATAGCTATTTGATCATAGCCTTCGACAAATATAACAACTGTATGTGCATAAAGATCTACTCATTATACATAGATTAATAACTGCTCTAATACAGGTCTAATTGATAATTCACACGCTTGACTTCCATGACTACCTTCTCTGTTTTGTCCTTTTACGTCCGATATAGCCATTAGGCATTCCATCAGATGGCGAGCGCTCAGCATGAAACGAGGCCTTTTCGTGTCTAGGACCACAACGTATTTTTAAGATCATCAGGCAAATAGGTTATCTACTAAGCTATCACAAAAGCTTTGCTGACTAACCTATCCACATAGAACACATAAAAATAAAGATTTGTATTCGCGTTTGTTTCGAATTACTAGCCAGCACATACTTCTCAACCTAGTTCAGGTCCGGTTATCGTATATATATATATATATATATATACAAAATGAAATGAATATATCAAATAACTAAACAGTTTAATAAGGTATACTTGGTAAACCTCGTTCTCTCTTTCTTGAACCAACTCTCCAACAAGTGATTCGTACAGACCCTTGAAAGCTCATTTTGTTGCAACCAACTTGAATACTCTTCTTCTGAAAACTAGTTTTTAACGCGTAAATACTGTACCTATGGAAAAAATGCTACCTAGGGTCTAAATCCCACCGCTTTATGCAACAGCAATAGCGTTAGCAATAATCAGCTATATAGATGAACTCTTGTGTTGCAGCAGAATATTTTGAAGTTATTCTCTAATCTACATTCGATTGTGAGCGCCTTATTTTTGTGCGACACACCAGCTAAGGGCCAGTGAAACACTACGAAACTCGGTCACTATCTAGTACATGTCTGATTTACGACAAACACAAGCCAAAAGCCTTGTGAGGACCATTTTCGCTGCCGCTGGTGTTAAAAGACTTTTCCTACACCCTGTCTGTTCTGCCGTAACGCTCACGCCCGTTCGTAGCCATATGATCGTTACAAGCAGAGATAATCGCTTCCTCAATGCTTGTTTTCACTCCCACCGCGCCAATGGGACTCCTACTGTGTTAGGTTGGCGGGCTGCTGAACGAGGCCTCAACACAGACACGCGACACCGACCAATAGAGAGTCGCAGACAAACCGAGAGAGACAGCGAGGGGCTGAGAGAGTACCACCATATGGGAAAGAGTACGGTGCCCTATACTCTATTTGAACACGCAGCAATTTGCAGGCGTCATTAAACCACGGCGCCTTGATCGCACGGACGAGCAAGCGAAACTACTCGCCAGCAGAATGCAGATTAGGTCGGTTGTTCCTTTTCCACCAATAAGGCAACAAAAACTGTTGCGCTATCGGCTCATTCAGTTACGAGTGAATTGAACTACGGCTTCTTTTAGGTACAAAGAAATAAAAACACCCGATTTTAGTTCCTGCAGGCTGAGGCGCCGCGCTGCGCCGCCTGGTGTAGCGACGCACGCAATCTCAAATCAGATTGCTATGACCACCTCTTCTTATATCGAGAGAGGCAGGACCTGTTTTATTACAAATGACCAACGCTCTGTTCACATTTAAGCATAGACCAATCACATCTATTAGCCTCACGCTGATTGATTGACTAGAGACACTAGGCACTAACGACCACGACTGCTGCTACTACACCCTGACTACGACACAATTGTACGGGAGCAATAATCGGCTGTTTACAGGTCTTTTCACATCGACGCTTATCTGACCTCCTTTCGCTACCGATTGTGCCGCTGGCGTCATTCTGCTAATGAAATGGATTGATCGTAGTATAGCTCTTGTCAACGCCAAAATAATTTCGGTCTGCGCGTCCTTGTGTTGTAACGTGTTACTGTTATCGTCGTGAGAGTGACGGGACGCAATCGCTCGTTTGAAGGTAGCTGATGCAGCTGACAGACAAACTTCTCAACCGCACAGACCACAAAGTCCTTGACACTAAACCTGACTTCAACAGATCCTACTGCTACCGCCATCGTTGTTTTCAGGTGGAAAAGGAACAACCGACCTAAACTGCTTTCTGCTGACGAGTAGTTCCGCTTGCTCGTCCGCGCGATCAAGGCGCCGTCGCTTAATGACGCCTGCAAATGACTGTGTGTTCAAATAGAACGCAGGGTGCCGTACCCTTTCCCATATGGTTATGCCCTCTCATCCCCTTGCCGTCGTTGGCCTTCTCTCTCGGTTTGTTTGCGGCTCTCTATTGCTCGGTGTCGCGTGTCTGTATCAATATCAGTAATCAGCAAATCGTGGTATAGATATTACGCATTGCTTGTTTTCCCTGGTGTCTGTGCGCGAGCGCAGCGCTTCCATATCTTCCTTCAGTTTAATTGAGTGCTGCCTGCTTTGTTTGATTTTATTGGTTTAGCTACTCCGCCTTTCCGTCGAGCGCTAACATGTCGTCGGCATCGGACATCAATATGAACAGCGTAGCCAGAACCATTCTGGTCGATGTCAGTCTCGCTAGGTCCGACGCTCAGAGCGTCGCTGATACCCTTCGTGTGATCGACGAACAGGTCGCTCCATTAGGCTTGCAGCGTAAATTTGAAGTACTACAGTTAACTGATTCGCAGTTGTATATTTATGTTAGCAAAAGCTACGCTAGTGGCACGCTTCGCATCTACCCCTCGAAGAAGTTGGCCACCCTAACGATCGAAGAGTCTAGTGAGGATCAAGCAATGACCAATGAAGACATCGAGTCGCTGCGGAAACAGCTAATGCGCGAACTCGAGGTACGCGTCGTAAGGGTGCCTCATCTGAAGAGGGGCCCGCCTGTCGCCAACTATTACACGTCGGCTAATGAACGACTGTTCGAATACGATTTCGAAGAGATTTTATTTGAGAAGAAGAGCGACTTTCAAGAAGTGAAGATTCTCAAGTCACCGACAATGGGCGCTGTGCTTTTTCTTGACGATTTGCAAAATCTTGGCGAGTGTGATTTGCCGTACACGCATGGCATCATGAACTTCGGCGATTACAGCTACACAGATAAAGAAATCCTTATCCTTGGCGGCGGAGACGGAGGACTGCTGCACGAACTACTCAAGGAGAAACCGAAGTTTGTTACAATGATTGATATCGACGACGTTGTGATGAAATCTTGCCGCAAATTTCTTCGAGGTGCTTGTGGTGATGCGCTCGATTCGTATGAGGGTGATAACTATCAAGTAATTGTAGGCGACTGCCTTAAATACATGGATAAATACGCGAACGAAGGCCGTAAATTTGATGCGATTTTCGGCGATCTCACCGATGTGCCAATTGTCACTGGTGAAAACGGTAATGAACAACAACATGAACAGTGGCAGTTCCTGTCGAAGGTGGTCAACGATAGCCTAAAACTGCTGAAAGTTGGCGGCGTATTTCAGAACCACGCGACAGGCAAGGGTTGCGGTAACGCGTTAGAAACCTACGAAAACTTCCTTAAAACTTTGAAGGATACACATTTCACAAAACGCAGTCGTTTTGTTCCGTCATTTCTCGAGGATTGGGTATTCTACTCCGTTTATCTGGACAAATAATAATTGAATTCTGTCCAAAAGATGCATCATTATCAGATGAGTATAACCTATAGATGTTGTACTATAATCACTCGAAAGAGCTGAGCTAAACAAAAAGAAGACCAGAGAGCGATTCGGGCGTGGTCGGGATAAGCAGATAGATTCCACAAAGACCAGAGGGCGATTCGGGCGTGGTCGGGATAGGCAGATGGATTCTACAAAGAGAGAACAACCAAATATCAAAGCTTTACTGTTCACTATGCTTGTTATTGATTCTAGAGAGCGCAACGATCTTAAGAATCCGTCGGAAAGATGTCATATTGTGTTGAAGAATAATCAATGGCGACTGCTGTTTCAAATTATTCGCTAAAGTTGATCGAGTATTAATAATTCTATTTACGAAATTTCGGCAACAAGCAATAAAATTGATTAATATTCATGCTACATCGCTGTGCATCCATACATTCCGTTATATAAACGGGAGCGTTTTCTCAGATTCTATCTACTGATATTACAAAGTATCCCTCTTCTTCTATTGTATATATATACATTAGAATTACACGTATCTACTTGTTTTAGAACTATCCATAAAACGAATAAGAATTTTATCCCAATAAGCGATTAAATAAACCTAAAAATCGTATCAAACCAATTAATCGTATTATCAATCATATTTTCCCGCAAAATTATTTTTATGAGCAGTATATAGACAGTATAAACATTGATTGTTGCTTCTTTGCAGAACAGGGCTGATTGCGATTTCGAAACAATGTGTATCGATCGTCAAAACTAAAAGCTCCTAAACCCAAAGAAGTGTACAGAAGAAAGTACATAGATTTTGAAAAATCAGTAGCCAAAAAAAAAATGTTAGAAAATATTTGAAACGAGAGTAAGAGAAAATCAGTTCGCTTCTTTAAATGTAATGCTTTTGCAGACCAACTATACGTTTATATAGTGCGCACGCACTATTTCGTACTGAATACGATTCTTATGTTCGCTTTATGAGATGTAAATCTATCTGAAATGGTCGCTCATTAATGGAATCAATATGAGAGGTTGCGCAACGCCCCCTATAAAAAAATAGTTTTGCATTTTTGGGAGCAATCATTCTAGAGAAAATTTAGCTATTAAAGGTTAGTTAATTGTTTTTCCTTTGTTATCATATTTTATGAATTTTCGTCATGAAAGGAGAATGAAAAAGGGAACTAGGCCCGGAAGTTTTCCGAAATGAGTTAAATCTTAAACATCTAATATTTGGCATTTTACATTTTTTCCAAAAAAAAAAAAAGATTCCAACTTTCCGCATAGATAAACGACATTTTTTGATTCGGACGACTTTGCAAGCGCCTAACTTAGCAAATGACGGTGGGAAAATTTATTTTAATCATGGTAGTATACATAGCCGGTCTAGCCCTCCATGTTTTTAATGTTACCTTTTTGCGTTAACGTTAACGCAAAAAGTTAACGTTAATGTTAACTTTTTGAGACAACTGCAGAACAACGAATGGCAGTTCCTTATGATTTGATAGATATTTCAAAAGTAAATTTAAAAAAGGTGTTCGATTATACGCTATCAAATCATCCTGACATAATCATACTATTACATGAACGCGAAGTATACCAATTGAAAAATTCTAGTTGACATTAAGATCTTCTCGATTTCGATAATAAACCAGCTGTTATTACACCGTACTGGAATAAACCACATCCAGTTTTTTTTATTAATTAATGTTATTAGGTATTTTATTAGTTTTCACCATTTCTATTTTACTTACCAACTATACGCCTTTATACAATGTAACGCACATAGACACTGTTCAAGCATACATAAATCCACATAATACTCTTTTAATTGTTTAGGTATATATTCACAAAAAATAAGATAATATAAAACAAAAATGAAACTTTGCTATTTACTACCTCAACAGCTAAATAGCATATACAAAACAAACCTATATTAGTTAGCATTTATGTGTGTGATTATGCCTCGTAGATTTTAATTTCGGGCTTTAAATCCAGCTGCTTGATCGCCTGCAGTTTTGTTTGCGTTTCTGACATAAAAAACAGAGAGAGTTGATATTTTCTATAGATTTATTATTATGTTATGTTGTGTTCCTGACCGTCGCTAAAGCAACGCCTTCTCTTCTTTACTTACTTTTTACCACTTACATATTGTTATGTTTATTTCAAGGAGGATGCATGCAACATTTTAAATTGAGTCATGTCGTAGAACAATCGCGGAAAGGATGAGCACTGTGCTATCAGATGAAGTATAGCCTATATATAAACAGAAAGAAACCAATTTTCTTGTCAACCTAACAATTGTACTCTACTAGATTCTACTGTATACAGTAAATCAACCGAGTAAATCAATAATAGTAGTAACTACTAAAATGATCAACGCAAACACGTTCTTACACTTAGAGAAGATACATTTTCTCTATTATACAATTACGTTTGAATTGTGTTGGTGTAAACTATTCTGTTCACAGCATCACTGTGTTCAACTTGACATTATAAATTCTTTCATGCTTCCTTTTTCCTACTCCATGCTATCTCTATTATCTGTAGTAGTGCTGTTGTTGGGTTCCTGTAGGCGGAGCACGATAGTCACGATGAGTAGGTGGCTGAGGTGGCGGGGGCGGTCTTTGCTGCCACGGGGGCGGAGGCGCTCTCGAGGAGTGGCCCGAATGGGGCGGAGGCGGCTGATGGGCGTGACTCGCGTGGGTAGCATGGGTGGTGTGACTACTGTGGGCCGAATGACCGTGGTTATGAGACATGCTTGCCGCGGCTGCCGCTCGCCCGTAATCATCGTATGGCGTTGGTGGCGGTGCCGCGTAGGCAGTGGGAGGTGGCGGAGGCGGGGCATGAACAAATGTGGGCACAGCCGGAGGCGGCGGTGGTGGAGGAACGGGACCAACGCCAACGGGGACCCCAACGGGCGGGTACTGGGCGTGGGCCGAAGGTGCCGCATAAACAGCCGACGGAGGAGGGACCATTTGGGGAGCGTAGCTGATTATTCGAAAGAGGGAAAAAACAAATTCGCATTCATGACAGACATAGATAGCATATTTTGATAATTCTCGCTTGATGTTTTACTTCCGAATGGTGAAATACCTGTGTCTTGTGGTATTAATATTAGTAGGGTCAAGGTAGAGACAAAGACATAACATGTTGAATCTGCTGGTATGTAATCCTCAATATAATTGTATCCTTGTCGATATTGGACTTACACTGACGGTGGCGGCGTTAGATAAGGTGAAGCTGCTGACGGAACTGGAGGTAGTACGTTTGGTGCAATCGCTACAACAAAATCAGTGTATCTTCATATTATATTGCGTTCAAATAATCGTCTGGGCATTTATGTTGACCGTAATCGATGTTTTACCGACTTGAATTGTTCTTATTCGAGATTAAAATTTGTAACTTTTCGTCGATGAGTAACAATCAAATTTGATCATCTTCGATTCGTTTGAGACTGACATCTCTATAGAATTGTAAATCCAAACCGTTCGTCTGGAGGCATGCCGATATCAATAGATTTAACAACATGCATATGCCAGCTGCTACTCCTCTACCTTTACAAAACAATACAGTTATATTTAAAGTTGGCAAAAGAAGACATTTGTACACACCTTCTAATTGAGTCACACTACGTGATGCTTTTAGACTAATTTTTCTACGGCTTACCAGGAAGTGGGGGCGCAGCGAGCGATGGTGTAGCTCCAGCAGGATTGGCTCCATATGGGGAAGCGGTTACTTTCGAACCTAAAGTCGTCCCTGCGGAGACAAGCGAGGCGCCTGCACACGAAAGTGATGCTGCAGCCGCTGCAGCCTGAGCGGCCGCAATGGCGGCTGCTGTTTGCGCCACCGTTGTTGTGTGGCTAGCTACACCTGCGACCTGATGGTTTGCAGCCCCCGCAGCGACCATCTGCGCGTGACTTCGATGCGGCATGTGACGCGGATCGCGGGAGACGATGGGAACGGGTAATTGTGGCTTTTCCTTTTCCTTGGCCTTGATGTGACGGTGGGCGATATGCGCCTAAAATTATGAAAGTACGTCACATGTCTTATTTTTTGGGCATCAGCCAAGTATACTAATTAGCGGAAAATAAAAAGTCGATCTAGTGCCAGTGAATTCAGGATTTAACAGGCAATTACCTAACAAATGTACTAGTTTCACTATAGCTGTTTCTGAACTACGCGTTAAGTATTTCTGTAGTTTTATGAATGTGGGTCTTGTATTGATCAACTTTCAATCTCGCCTTGCTTTCCCACCTGCAAATCCCTCTGGCTAAGATATGTCCGTTTGCAAGGCTCGCGCGTTTTTCCTTGCTGGTGGGTACACATAAACACTTTACCGAGTGTTGTCTGCTCTACACGGGTTACCTTATCCCCACACTTATAGCAGATTTTTTCGGCTGCTCGTCCACACTCCAGACAGAACACATGCTTGCAAGGAATCTATACGCAGAATGAGAAAAGATAGAGAGCTTTGTCTTAAGCCCACACTCGTAAAATAATATATATAGGTCGCTAAAGCCAACTGAACCACTACATTATTTAACTTTATACATAATAACTGTTTAATAATTGATAAAAGAAATTGCACTCTTACTTGAGAAAATAAAATTGCAAAAACGGATATTGCAGAGCAAACCTACAAAGCGTTGTATTCGCATTTAACTAAGGCGAATGTTATATCCATCGGCTCAGGATGTTATATGCAATATAGAATAATTAAAAAAAAGTTGGTTTATTTCTAATACACTTTGAAAGTTCTATTTCAAATAGCTAGGGTGTCATCTTCAAAACTCTAAGCTGCGTTAACACTCTGAAATTGAGCAGCTATCTTGCTTTCACTCACTCATTGCGTTAAACCAGTTAGAATAATACGATATCACGTTTCATAGGTATGAATTAGCTTCTACCATGCTAAAACACTGAGAAAAGACGCGCTAACGCATAAGAGAAACCTGTTAGACTTATTCTACGCGGTTGATGTGTTCGTTTGCCACACGTTTTAGATCATCAGTTCTAATTTCATCATAACAAATCGTTTCACACGTCATAATTAGACACTGACCATTCGTGCATAGGTGAGGATCGGCAGGTGACATTTATCACAAATGTGTATCATTGGATCCACAACCTTTTCACCGATTAAATTCACCCGATGCTTCCAGCAGAGGCTCTGTTGCTGATGTCGCGGAGACGGTGGGCCCTTGGAGAGTACCGGACTGAAGGAAGCCCCTACGCCGTCCAATGATGAACCGAGAATTGGCGATAACGACGGAGGTTCTGTTGATATTCATATCATATTGTTATATGCCGGTAACAAGAAATAGCCAAAAAGGAGACAGGGTTAAACAAAGTTAAAATTATGATTATCCGCATGAAGACATTCGGAAATTTCGAAATTGACTAGCACTTCATATCTTTTTATTAAGAAAGGGGAAGTGTATTCTTTGTGATATAAACCATGTGAAAGCATGGTTCAAATGTAGACATGGCTGCCAGATGTGCTAAAATTCCAAAACAAAAATTGTTTAGTTTGACGCCAGATTGAAACAGATTATGTTTCATCCTTGGGTATCTTTCTTTTACACTGTGTAACTTCGTCAGATGAATAATTTGGAGAGTCAAGAACATCCCACAGAAAGTGATGTACCATCAAGCCCCTTCATTGGAAATCTTTCTGGTTGTACCCCTGTGCCGCTAGGTGCACAGAGATGGGGATAACTTCGTTCAGTCATTCTACATAAATACATTCCGTAGACTCACCGGGAGGATTGCGGACGTCCATATTAACCTCACCATCGAAAGGGATCTTTGAATCTTTTAATTTACCCTTTTCTTGTCGTGACCGATCTTTACTATCAACCGATGGCGAATTGAGTCCGCCTGACGACCGAACGGGTGCCGCATGTTCATCATTTTCCTCATCAGAAGAAATGATTTTCCGTTTGGCCTTTGACCTGTTTGAGGTCGATGCTTTTTTTCGACTGCTTGTTCCGCCTCCACCTGAACTTCTCGAAGAACGCGAACGAGAGGACGGCCCACGACGTCCGATCGGCTCGTCTGAATCTGAAAAGATTAACGATGGGTGATGGGAAGCGACTTAGATATATGCTCATAATAATAACAATACATGACGGATTCCAATAACGACGGATGATCGATATAAATGCCTAAACTGATCATGTTACAGATGAATTACCATTAAAAAAAAACCGCTTAAAACCCAACTATGTGCCTTCGTAATTGCGTAATGGATAATGTATTTGCCCGTTAAACTTAAGGGTACGTGAGTAGGTAGGGGGTAGGTTCGAATTCAGACCTACCCACATATCGTTTCCTGCTAGAGAGCAGCATTCCGAAATGATGCCTGAAGGCTCAAGTACCGGTAGGAGAACACGAAAAACAGAAACTGGGTATATTGATAGTTTCCGTTTTTTATTAATCCACCTTAACGTTGTCTATACGTTTACAAATTAGTTTCTATTCGCTGATATACCTAGAGATGGAATACGATCGGCTGTTCTCGGCGACCATAAACCAAATTTAACTGCTCTACGTGTTTGGTTCTTCTAAGACTAACTGCTATCTCCGTTCTTATGATACAGCACTGTATGCCTACGAGATACCATACTAGATTTAAATGTACATCGTATTAAAAACGCGGATTATTAATTTATATAGATATGTAAGGTCATTGTGAATATTAAAATCACTGTCACG
Organism: Varroa jacobsoni; assembly: GCF_002532875.2. NCBI lineage: Eukaryota > Metazoa > Arthropoda > Arachnida > Mesostigmata > Varroidae > Varroa > Varroa jacobsoni. The sequence goes on along the minus strand of NW_019214080.1, from coordinate 93,664 downwards.
ATTAAAAAACTGAGTACCTTTCTGTCTTACTGAGACCGACTCAAAAACAATGCGTCTAGTTGATTATCATTTTCTACAGCCAACACTGCTACCACTGTAACTCACATTTAATTGGAGAAAAGCTACAAAATATTGGCACTACAGGTACACCGGGCCAAACACACGGAATAAACACAGCTACCACCGAAATCAATTCTTACACCTACCGTCATCCGTCATCGTGGGTGAACCAAAATAATGTCTAAAGGAGGAAGACTTTTTATGCTTCACCAGGATCCTTGGAAGTTCATGCAAAACCAGCGAAAAAAATCCGCCGTTTTACGTCACTATGTGGTACACAACCGGCAACTTTCCTTTTTTCTTCGATCTTCTTGCGTATTCCTATTATCTTCCTTAAATTTTGTTTATGTTGTTGTTGCTGTTGTTTGACGAATGATTTTGCTGATCGTCTGAGGCGGAAAGAGAGAAAACAAACGCTCCCGGCCTAGAAACACCCTGATTAACTCACATTGTTCCTATTATGATGAAGAAATTACGTATTTGTATACTAAATTTAAGGAATAACGGAGCTGTTCAAGTCCGAAAACAGCGTGAATTTCCTTTCGCGCTGGAAGCCAGCTCTATGAAAAATTTCGAATTGACCCGCTGCCCTCTGCCCTTTTTCGCGTTCGCATTACTCTTGGAGCCGGCAAAATGGCCGCGCTGTTTCGCTCAGGTGATACACGCACGTTGGTTGAACTTTGATTCGTTGTCGCTGATTTTCTCTCAGCCATTATTATAGGCGCTTGAAGCTTTATTGACTTTATCCGGATGAGTTGTACATCAGTCAGTGGTCAAGTTTGTCGCACAAATATATCGCGTATCTACCATCGTTTGCACTGATATCGGTTCAGGTAAGAGAATTATTCAGAAATTTTTAATCGTGATACAAACGGTTTTGAATAAGCTGTATTAAGCAGTTGTTCGTTCTCCGCGCGGTTAGTCGTGAGCATCCGACGAAGCTCAGTGTGAGCATGCGTGTCCTTTTTTAAAGTCGTATTGTATTCTCTTCATGATATCTTGATGTCGGGGTCTTTGGGTTTACATCGTAGACATTCTGGAATAATAATGTTATTATATGGCTTTAATGAAATTTTGCGTGTTTACCAATTTGGAGAAATTAAATAAATCTATTTCATCACTCTGATATTGAGACTGTGGCTGGGCTTATTATCAAACCTTTTTACTGACGCAGATGCGATAGATTCGGCAAGGATGATCAACAAATGAGCACTCGTGCGGAGTATATACGATTATTGCATCGATTTATAATTTAATATACTTCTAATGTAGTGGTTACTGGTATTAGTGTCCTATAGGATATAAGTAAGCCAATCATTATGCAAGATAGTATGTTTCGAAAGCTTGAATGTATCCAATTTGTTTTATCTCAGAGATAAAATAGTACGCTCTTAGTTATTATTCAGGTTACCCAACCAATACATTTCATAGTGCCTATCATAAAATTTCTAAGGTTTCTTTTTTATTTCTTAATGTAACAGCTAGACTTCATAAAGACAGTGCTTTATATTTGACGTATACCGATTGGCTTCGATTTCTGTTTGTTCTCCTGCTCCCTTTCAGATGTCAGTGCGACTTTTTCGACGGATTATCCCGTCCTTTATCAAAGAAGCCACTCGTGGGATGCGCAAAAAAGGCGGTAACAATGAACCAAAACAGTTGAACTCCCTATTTACGCCTGCGCCTATAAAGGTTGCTTCGAATCCTGACGACGTTGACGTGGGTGAAGAGCTAGCTACGAAAATAGAAAAAGCAGACTTGATCCGTATATTCAACCAGTTTCAGAAACGTCCGGAAGTAATACAGTTATCGCAGGATAATGGGTTGGACACGCGATTATTTCAGCAAACATTTATTTCCTTCCGAAAATTTTGTATTGAGTCAAAACCTCTCCAAGCAGACTTGCACATCGTTTGCAGTGATCTGGTACAAGGACATGGTCATATTACGGACCTGTTTCCATATTTTCTACGACACGCTAAGGAGATCTTCCCACACCTTGAATGCATGGAGGAGCTCCAGAAAATATCCGATCTTCGTCTTCCGGCAAACTGGTACCCTGAGGCCAGATCAATAGAGAGAAAGTTTGTCTTTCACGCCGGCCCAACAAACAGTGGCAAAACACACCATGCCATGGAGGCGTTTATCAATGCAGAAAGCGGCGTCTACTGTGGCCCTTTAAAAATGCTTGCTGTTGAAGTTTTCAACAAGACAAATGAAAAGGGAACCCCTTGCGATCTAGTAACAGGAGAGGATCGACAGTATGTTAACAAAGATTCTGTATCGAAGCACATTGCTTGCACTGTCGAGATGGCGTCAACTACAGACATCGTGGATGTGGCAGTCATTGATGAAGTCCAGATGGTGCGAGATTTCCAGAGGGGCTGGGCCTGGACCCGTGCGCTTCTAGGAATTCCAGCCAAAGAAATTCACCTTTGTGGTGAGAAGGCTGCCGTGCATTTAATCCAGGATATCTTAAATTCTTTAGGGGAAGAAGTAGTTGTGAAGGAATATAAGAGGCTAACCGGCTTGAAGGTCCTTGATCAGCCGCTGGGATCGCTAAGTAATCTACAGCCGGGAGATTGTGTTGTATGCTTCAGTAAAGCTGATATCTACAACGTGACGTTCGCCATTGAACAGATGGGCAAAGAGTGCGCTGTCATCTACGGCGCACTGCCGCCTGGAACAAAATCAAATCAGTGTATGAGATTTAATAACCCAGATGACCCTTGTAAAATTCTTGTTGCCACGGACGCAATTGGCATGGGGCTGAATTTAAGCATTAGACGAATTATCTTCTACAGTCTGACAAAGGTGAGCATGAACGAAAATGGACAAAGGGAAGTCGAGCTTATTTCTGTATCGCAGGCGCTCCAAATCGCTGGTCGTGCCGGACGTTATGGTACAGCGTTCGAGGGCGGTTTAGTTACGACATTTCGCGGCGATGACCTACCCATACTAAAAGATCTGCTGCAACAGAAGCCAAGTCAAATTGAACGTGTGGGTTTGCATCCAACGGCGGATCAGATTGAACTGTTTGCTTATCATCTGCCACATGCTTCATTGTCGAATCTTCTCGATATATTTGTGTCACTCTCCCAGATGGACAGTTCACAGTATTTTATGTGCAACATTGACACCTTTAAATATTTAGCCGATATGATACAGCATGTAGCGCTCCCACTTCGTGCTCGCTATGTATTTTGCTGCGCTCCGATCAATATCCGAATGCCTTTTGTCTGCACGATGTTCCTCAAGTACGCACGGCAGTACTCACGAAATGAGCCAATGACTCGCTTTTGGCTGTGCCGAGAAATCGACTGGCCGATCACTCAGCCGCGCAACATCAATGAACTCGTCCATCTCGAGGCGGTCTTCGATGTGATGGACCTGTATCTGTGGTTTAGCTATCGTTTTCCTGACCTCTTTCCCGAGCAGGACAAGGTGCGGATCATGCAGAAAGAGCTTGATCTGCTAATTCAGCAGGGAGTATTATCCCTAACTAGGCTGCTTCGGCAGTCTCGTATTGAACTCGAAGCGGCTGCAAGCCCAAATGATATTCTAAGTGACGACACTGACGACTATAAAGCTGTAAAGGCTAGTTATGGTGAAAAAAGCTCAATCATGTCGGAGAGAGATATAGTTGAACCGAGTAAAACAGGTATGCCAATCGGAAGTTTAACGGGCCGCCTTCTGGCGGAGGGCCTTATTACTAAAGAACAACTTAGGACACTACAAAAAGAGTGGCAGAATCAGGCACCACTGTCATTTACTACTGGTCGAAGGAAAAAGTGACTAAGCACAATTGTATATTAGTACTCCGGAAGAATTACCTATTATACGTGGGGTCTAATCTATTGGAAGCGCAGGGGTTTAAGGGATAAGAAGATGATGTATCTCATTTTAGAAATGTTTTCGAAGTATGTATTGCATTTGTGTGTTAGTCTTTCGTCAGTCTTTCTACTGTTTAATTTTACCATAAGAAACTGGGAGGGGCGTAAAAAAGGAAAGGGCTAATCGTACAAAATATCTTGTGTAGAACCCAATTTTTGAAGAGAAGCACCTTTTCGAAACTTTTAAGAAAACTATCTAAACTATACCTACTACAGCTATTGTTAACGACGTGGTAATGGAAGTGGGTGAAAAACAAGTGAGCACTAGATATATTAGTTAGCGGCGTAGAAGAGTAGAAACACATTGCTTAGAACAGTGGAAACACATTTTTGTTAGCGAATAAATATTTTCTATTATATTATATTATTACTTAACGTGTTTTGATGTTCGTTTCTTTTTCATATTAGTCATAGTGAAATCATAGCTTTCAGCAGTTGTGGCAGGAATTCAATTTCAAGCATGATGAGTCTGCATATATTCCAGTCAGGTTACAAAGGCAGCGATATAGAATTTCATTGGTATTTTGTTTTACTTCTAACCTCAAAGCTGCTGAAATTTGTTTGAGTTAGAGCCAGTTTCAACAACATCGTAAAACTTTCAGACTTACTAGAACTGTAACCGAAGAGGACCTGTAAACTATAGGCCAGATCTAGGTGCATTGGCAAAAGTTAGAACTACTCGAAACAACGCTTTCTATACCAACAATGCAGCAGCGTAATGCTATTACAAAGAGTTCAACCTAGTTTGATTGTTGTATTCCCATTATGCAATTCCCGCACCTTATATATAGTGTATATTTAATTTACACGATAATCATGATGGGTGCGGTGCAACCCATTGTACCATAGAAATGTTTACAGATGTTTATAAAACCAATAAGCATTTTATTATTTACGAGCAGATCACCTATCAACGATCTAGGATCAACATAAATCTGATAAGGACATTTTCTTAATTTAATTATTATAATTATCTTACATATTTATTCTGTTTTTCCCCATTTTTACGACACTCTTGTACATACACACGCGCGTTACCTACGATAAGCCCATAAATTTCCATAACGTCGTTCTCCAAACACCCAGGAAAAGTGAAGCCCGCATTTCGTCTATGTCTAAACCACGCTTTGAACTGCAAAAAGTCACTTGATCAAACGCGAGTTTTGCATGGCTTGTCAGTAACGCCGTGACCAATAGCTTGCAGCAGGATGTCATCCATTCTTACTCAAGCAAAGATGCGCCATGCATTACACGGCTTTATATGATGTATTTTTTGTTTTTTTTTCTTTAAATAAGTTTGCATACGCCATTCATCTTTGTCTTTCTTTGAGGATACTGTTTGTTGCTACTGCAGCTTGCTTGTTTGCTATTGTGTAGAGAAATAGGGTGCGCTCTTCTGATCGAGCAAAGTGTGACAGACTGCGCACACATTAAAGCTGCGTCGATTCGGTCCGGACTGAATTGTTTTTGAGACGCATGCCGGACAATAAATGCGTCCACAATGGCTACAATTCGGCTTTTTGCTACCCGACAGTGGTTTTTTACAGCCATTGCATTCAGTCACATCATCGGCATGCTGGAAACGCACTTCACCATCGCTCACTCTCAACTTCTCTAGCTCAACCTGAAGACTCTGGGATAGCTTAACAAAATCCTTCTGCACAGCCTCGGAATTGTCGAGGTCTTTTTGAAGCGCGACCACTTTGCGCCGCAACTCATGACTCTCTTTCTCAAACTTGTTCTTCAGCGGTTCGACCAACTCGAGCTCACTGACTCGAGCTTTCGTCGCAATCAGCTCCTTCTCGCAACTGCGGAGCTGGGCCAACTCGGCGTTCAACCGTCTCAAATCGATATTTACAGCGTCCTCGTAACCCTTTCGTTCCTCTTGAACTAATCGCTGCTCTTCTTTAAGAAGTGCGACCTCTGAGTGTAGCTTTTCATCAGCGTTCTGCCAGCTAACAGTCGATTCGATCATCTTTTCATGCAGTTTGAGATACTCGAATTCTAGGTTCTGCATGGCGGCCGCTAACGCCGGGTCGTGCTCCACCATGCGGGCCGTTTTCTCGAACACATCCGGGAGCTTAACCCCCTCCGTGGCCAGTCGCTGCTCCATCTTGGAGCAGTGTCTCGCTAGTAACCGATCATTGTCCTCTGTTAACTGGCGATTCTGCGACTCCACTTCCTTTAATTGATTCAGCAACTTGTCAAGCTCCGCGCGCAGTGCACTATCCGATCCTGACAGTTGTACCGACAGATTTGCAAGAAGTGACTCATTGGCTTCGATCTTAGCGGCGAGACTCCGCGTTTCATTTTTTGCCTCCGAGATCTGTCGATTTAGTTCTTCTTTTTCACGTTTCTCTCTTTCATTTCGAGTATCACAGTCGGCGCGAGTTCTATCCAGCTCGCCTGTAAGTGTCATTATTCTCGTTTTGTATTCCTCGATCTCCTCCTCCATCGGCTTAACGACGGAACGAAGTAATACGGTTTGCTTCTGTGCGTTGCGCATGCTCTCGTCGAGATCGAGCCCTGATGGGCCTATGAATTCCTCAATCTGTTTGGTTAATGCAAAGTTTTTTTCTTGTTCCGCTTTCAGTTCGTCCTCTTTGGCTACAAACATCTGCATAAGAGCTGCCCGCTGCACGTCGAACTCGGCAGCCATCCTCGACCGTAGGGTTTCTAATGTTTCGCCATCGATGGCTTCGACGTTGTCAGGTCCTTCGGCACAGTAAGTTATATCGTCCTGCAGCGAAATGCCACTTCCATCGGCCTCACCCCTCGACTCCATGGTGGAACGTTCAATACCGCCTCGTTTTCTATTGGGCTATGCACGCTGTAAGGCCAAACCTGAGAAAAATTCAGGAAAAGAAGTCAAGTGTTAGAAAAGGGGAAAAAATCCCGTATAGTTGCTGAAATATGGCTAACGATTCGACCCATATTTTGCGAGCTAGAACTTGGTTGGCGTCGTTTCGATATTTCAACAAAATGCACATGTCCTCGTATACAGATATACAAGGGACTTAATTTAGGATGTCTATTATTGTCCTAACGCGTATATATGTCTAGTTAATAACAATTTGTTAAAAGTTGTATTTTTAACTCAGGGCAACAAACGATGAACTGCAAGCTGTGATGAGAATGAAGGTCCAATTATGTTTAGTGTATCCTTACCTTCTTTGTATATATATATATATATATATATATACAGAGCGCCCACGTTCTGTATCGAACAGGCTTATAGCACTAAATTTGCTGTATTCGAACGATATGGCGATAGCTTGTAGCATAAGAATACAGCATAACTCATAGTAAAACTGAGGAAATTCAGTTGTGCGTCGTAACATTAAGTAGTTTATACTGTATAATAGCTTATAGATCAAATTATCATTAGCACCCAAAATAACCAAGGCTACCCTTGTGTTTACCTACTAATGATAATAGTGTTTCAAGATATTGCGTTATTCTATATTTTGTTTGCTGTTGACATCAAAAAGGGCTAATACGATTTTCCGGGTGATGAACTTTTTAAAACTATGGCGCATACGGTTTATGAAAAATCCGATCCATGTCTCTTAAATAGCGACAGGCTCCACGGCAAATTCTTGAATTTCCCTTTGGATTGTTTTGCCCCCAAGACCTCTATTCCCTCGTAGTAACATCAATAGAATGAGGTTAAATGCAAGCAGTCGGCGTAGTGAGATATGAGGCGATAGAGTGACTCGTTAAGTTGGCGAAACAACCCAGCAATTTTACGGCCTTTGATTTGTTTAACGAGTCCGATTATGAGTTTACGAGATGGAAAAGATTACAGTCGCCTTCTTTTTAGCACTCAGAACAACGTTCTGCAAGCACAGCAACAACCAAGCATTTAATGCCCATTATCCAGTCTATGTAAATTGAGCGTATTGTGATCATTAACGCATTGCGTGTGAAAAAGTAATTTCTATATATGTATCTTTTGCAGGAGTGATAGAAATCAGACTCTGACATAATACATATTGATCATGCGAAGAATGAGCGGTTTAGAAAATATCCTGTGACCGAAGTGAACGTTCCTTCTTGATGAAATGAAAAAATGAAATGTTAGTGATATGCGACAAAAAGCACCCACATATTCCGCACGCGAGACATAGATCAGTATTTAAAACTCGCACATATTGCAAAATCCAACTCGCATATGTAACGGCGCGAAGAGTCGTCAACTACTTTGACGTTAAGAACAGCCTAAGACCATTGTCCTCAATAGAAATCAAATACAGCTCTACTTGTAAGATATACTGCTGCAAAGATATTATGATATAGCTAGAGTTGGATGTATATGCACTGCCTGAAACTACAAGAAAAATATATAAAATGAACCCACACTCGATTCAGCATGCACTATGTAACACCTCAAACATGTTAATAACGACCTGGAAGTTACAAGGCATCCGCTTCTTCTTTCAGTTTTGCCTTTCACGAGTACCGAGTAGGCCATTTTATCATTCTTTCCAAAAAAGGATTTAGGTATTATATTTGACTTGCTCGTTTGCATGTATATTATAGCTTTTGTTCCTTGAGGAACGCCTGACAGATTTATTACAGGCAACTCTCCCATTCGGTCCTACCTAAAGTGGATACTGCTCTATAGGTGCTAACAAGTGAATGGCACGCATCTGTCATAGAAACGTTTTTAGAGAAGAATTTGCCTCTCTTTGCTATATATATATATGTTTATCTCAACAACGAGCGATTGGCTTCACTATGATTGTAGACTACTGAGCGCCACTACTTCAACTTCACTACTATTACACAATTACCCTAAAGCTTTATGGTACACCTAAGCTTAAAAGAACGGGGAACCAGCAGCGCCTATTGCAGTAACACAATTCACTATGTTAGCTAACACGGTAGGAAAGCATAGAATTTGTGTTGTAACTTATATTATTGCAATATTTCTTAATTCTTTCTTACCTGTCAGCTGGTTGTGAACGTCCGAGTTACATCACTGTCGATTCTTTATCCAGTGTATCAGAATGATGATTGAACCTTTCGTTTTATAATCGATGTAACTGTAGAGTTTCGTTCTTTTCGATCGTTCACGATTTTCCGTTCACAGTAGAACACTTTTGGTTCACCGTTCACTGTATGTGTGGAGTAGTGTAAATTAGAGATCACCTGTTTCCACTCCACTCTACGCAATACGCCATTCCCACATATACGAGATCACAGCACGACCAGGTCGTCCCTATGAAGCGGGCGAACAGACGTACAGGCAACAGTGAACCTGACCGGATTTAAGCAACTAGCACGCAGGGCTTTACTACAAAACACCAGAGTTGTTTTCCGCTCTCGTTATTATGTACGATTAACGCACGCGGCGCATACGATGCAGCCACACACACATGTATACTGTTACGGCACAGTGTTTTCTAATTAACCTAGAGAGAGACCGTGGTAACTGTACAGTCACCTACAACAAAAGAAGGCTGCGGGCTCTGCAAATCAAATAGCCTTGTATTTTGCTGGTGTTTCAGTTACAGGCACACACACACATACACGCACACAGCCAGGCCCGGAGTTCGATGACAGGCAAAAACCGTCGTTGTCGTTCGAGTTATCCAGCGGCGGTAAATCTGCCACCGCTGCCTATATTGCTGCGGTCATGGTCGGCGAGTGTCAAGGGTAGTTTACAAGCACAGGGATCTAGTGTTCACAGTAACCAATGGTCCCAGGAAGGAACGTCAGAACAGAGCCGATCCTTGCTACCGTTTGTTTACATGACACTTCGCTTGGATGAACGCATCGTCGACAAACCACCTCTCCTTTCTTTGTCCGGTGGCAGTATTGGTGGCGACAATGAATTGGGCACATCTCATAGTTGTCCGTCATCGCTCGATCGCTTACACGGTATGGAGCACTCGCCTGCAGGGAGCTCCACGAGCATCGCGAAAGCAGACGACGTAGGGGCGGCAGAAACGAATGTGCAGTGAAAAATAGACATGAGCCGAAACGCACAGACGAAAAAATTCTAACAGCAGGTAGTCGATGGAAGAATGACCGAATGATGGTCCATTGCAACGATTAAGGCGCGTCGACAAATCGGTGCGGACAGTGCGGATAATACAGTGAATAGATTCAGTAGAACTCTAACATTTTTATTGTGTGTTGTGTTGCCCATGTTAGTATGTTATGAACGTATGACTAGGCGAGGGAAGAAGGCATGTTAGGTGCGGGAAACTGAGCGTACGTTGTAAAATTTTTGCTGCTAGTATTAGAAAAGAACGCCTTATTGTTTTTCCCTATTTGCAATAAACAGGAAAAAAAAAACACCGAGTGTGTGCCTTGGCTAAGGAGGGCAATAACGGACTCTTGCCGATCGTGAAAACCGTCAGCAGAGTCTATTCGCTCGGGTAGTTGTATTCATTCTGATACTAAATTTCACAAAAAACTTGCTAGTAAATCGAAAAGAAAAGTAGAATCAGAATGTGTGAACATGGGTGTTCAGGAACGTGTTCTATATCATTACATACCTATAGAGCCCATTGCCTCTAAAACTGTCGATAAAGAACATTTTTAGCGTTTGCATTAAGTCTAGGATTTGTGTGAATATGGGTTAGAAATCGAGTGATTAAAAAGAAAGTGGTGAATGACTTCGGAGAAAAAAGCTCCGAGGGCTTTATACTGATTTTTAATTCGTTGTTGAATAACCTCATGGACATTTCAATCTTTGTACGTAAATGTGACAAAATATTTATGAGATTATTAGGTTACCACCTAACCGCTAGCTAAAACAGCGGATTTTCAAATTTGAGTGCCGCCAACGGCACGTAAATACTATAGACAAGCTGTATTAAGCAAAATTAACATATAACAAGAGTAATTTTAGAGTATAATCTTTGAGGCAAGACTATTAAGATTTGTACATTTTGAACTAAAGCTCTTGCTCCTATTGAATATTAAAAATATTTGCGTTAAACACAGCAGGAATATTAGATAGTAATGTTTCATTAATGTTTACGTTAAAACAATAACTCTATCTTTCTGGAGCTTATAGCATTAACTTTTTCTTTTATTTTTTTTTGCTGAAAATTTTATTCACGAAAGATAATTTATATTTTTTTGTAATATTATCCTATTTTCATTATTCACGTCCCGACAACTCTATAGGTTTATAGTAAATGTATGAATTTTCTGACCTAACAGAAAACTGTCTAAATAAGAATATCGCTCTTTGTTTAATTCTCTTATACCTATTCAGGTTTACTTTGAAGTTGTTCCACAGGCAAGTGACGCACTTACCGAGTTCTGAGCAGATTCACCATTGATGCAAGAGAGATTTAACTGATGCGCGCTAGTCGTCTGTGAGTGCCAAGCTGATATAGTGAAGACAGCCCCTTTGGCGCTGTATGAGAATGGCAGGAGGCCCGGGCGACGTTTTGTCGCAAGACAATTCAATTTTTAAAAACCTTCAAAGCATCGTACAACTGATTTCTGACCTGCAGCGGTTGTACGAAGATAAAGACTCAGCCGACATCGAATTTGTTGTAGGGAAGGAAGAAACGCGAGTGTTAGCGCACAGTCTTATTGTTAAAACAAGGTACGTCAAGATTCTGAACATATTTTCATGGGAACGCAATTTGTAATAATAATAATCGTCTGTGCTGTATCACGTCGGACCACCTTCTATTCCATTGATATGAGTGTTCACTGGTTTTGCGCTTTTTGCTTTTGAATGATATCTTTATATGAAAGAGCAAAAAGTTATGTGGTGTATAAACCAAGGTATATGTGTCATCCATTTATTTGTACACGCTTCTCGCCGTTTTCGTTTGGCTATCATAACTCTCATAAGGAATTATTTGTGATCTTGTATGTGTGACTATTTACCGAAAACAGGTGCAGTAATTACAATGAATTGAAACTAGCCTACGGTCAGCGATCGATGCCAGGCAAGCTGTTGGTGCTCCAGATAGCTGATGTCAACGTCGAAGAATTTAACTCGGTCGTTCAGTATATTTATACAGGTAGAATTAATCTGAACGCTGCTGTAGTCTTTAAGGTGCTCGCCCTAGCCCTTGAGTTTGGCATCTCGGAACTGAAACTTACCTGCGAAGATCATATCATGAATACAATGAAGGAAAATGCCTGTGTATTCCTGAGTTCAGCTTTCGAAGGTCGTAATGACCGGCGTGAAGCGTTTAGAGAGGAAGCGGCCGTCTTTGTCGACAAGTGTACGACACACATTTGTGAGCACGCAGCGGACTGCGTCAAGTCGTCGGCGTTTTTACGGCTAAGCAAAGAGTGCGTCATTCATCTTGTGTCATCCGACTACTTGGGTATGAAGGAAGATGATGTTTGGCGCGCTGTTCTCGCGTGGGCCAAGCACCAGGCCAATGTTACTAGCAGCCCGCACAGTTGGACAGATGGAGAACGCCAACTCGTTGGACAGGCGCTCAGGGACGTCATTAATCATGTTCGAATTTTACTGATTGACAAACAGGTGTATGCTGAAGAAGTCGAGCCTACCGGACTAGTTCCCCTTGAGCTTTCACTTCAACGGTATCGGTACGCCGCTCTACCTGACACGTTTCAGCCAAAGGAACCCCATCTCACGCCACGAGCGCCTGCACCGTTTTTCAAAGACTCCAATCTATTGACAGGCAAGAACCTCGCGTTTCAACAATTGCTGAACAACTGGTTCGGAAAACCAAGCCAAATGTGGCGACGGCTCTATCTCGCTTCGGCCAACAGCTATTCGGCTGCTTCATTTCATGAGTGTTGTGATGGAATTGCACCACTTTTTGTACTTGTGCTTGGATCGTCCGGTCAGCTCTGTGGTGGTTTCACTGATGTACCTTTCGTGAGAACGAATGGAGGCCGAGCAAAATATTCGACAACGGATCGGGCTTTTCTCTTCTCGCTGATCAACTTGATTAAGAGACCGGCGACCAGATTCAACATCATTAAGAAAATGTTTGCCATCGCTTCTCATCCCGAGTTTGGACCGATTTTTGGGGCAGGCGCCGATCTCAGTATTGCCAATAACTGCAATGTTAGTATGGAATGTTACTCAAATCTTCCACACACCTATGATGGCGAAGGGGCCAGCTCCACTCTACTTATGGGAGGTTATAACTTTACGGTGGCAGATTATGAAGTGTTTACTGTGTCATAGTTTTGATCAACTTACGCATTATTGGCATACCTAGTAAATAGTATCGAACTTCCTTTGGTGTTTAGAACGTACACATAATAGCTGTACTGAGCTTAGAGGAGTCTTTCACTTTCATATGTGGTCTACAGGCCAATTAAATCTATGTATTTTGGGAATAAATTAGCCAAAAACGTCCGAACAACGATACACCCCTAAGTATCGATTACTTTACACGTTAGGTGGAGTTTGATAAGGGCGGCGCTGTGCATGGTGGCTTTGAATATCAAGCTGATATCATGACGATGCATATGCAGAACTTAACTATGCCTTGTAAATACCTGTGTCTTCCGCGATGATGTCATTAAAATAATATCGAAGATAATATCTGTTATCATGAATGTGATTAAGCACAGAGAGCCGTACCGAATTGACGCACGCACAAAATTTGGATACAATAGCATGCTCCACTTCCCAAAAAGGAAAACGGAATCTTATCAAGGCATTGTTTCTAACATAGATAACGCTGGTTATGTGAAGCCAATCAATTTGATAAAAAATCTTTGTTTTAAGAACTTATGCGCCACGTAGGCAGAACGATTTGATCAAAGATGACTCCACTTAAGGTTTCATAATCTGTACATAGAAAATGTAGCTTTTAACGACACGTTAGATGACACATATCGAGCAAGGCCAGCGATTTCTACGTATAAAAAAGGGGTCAAAGTATGTTTACTCTGAAATAAGACGTAAGAATGTGCTTATGAAAATATAACTAATTAGATGCTGCTAACTTCGAACCTTTTGTTATTCTGACTATAGACTAAATACAAGTTCGTCGTTTTTTTTTCTCGTATATCTCTCCCTAACTTTTTGAAGCAATTTTCTACAGATTGTTATCGACTCCTGACGTACTTGTAGCCGTGAGAAGTAAACATTGCCATAGTTTTCACGGTTTTAAAAATGAGTAGAAGCCCTTTGTATTCATAGCAAAACGCACGTTAAGATCAGATTTTTTTAATTGCGAATGAAGGCTTTATCGTCCACCAGCTGATCTCAGCCATTATTGTTATTAATTGTATATTCATTAACATGAATCCCTTACACATAAATATGTATAAGTCTTCATCAAGTAACTATATGTACTATATTATACCGTAATAAAAATTTCCTTTTTAGGGTAACACTATCATTTCTACATTTCATATTTTGTATTACTTATTAGAGTTCTAAAAAGTAATAAGATGGACTTGTCGTTGCTATCATATAATGAGAGTAACGACAAATCCATATAACACCTTAAGACATCGATATGGACTTCTATACACTATTGTTCATGTAGCGCACAAGTCACGACTATCGCTATAATAAAAGTAATGCGTACATAAAATACATTCGTACAAATTCTGTAGTTTTTATTTTCAGAAAAAAATTCTCTCGGAATATATTTTTTTTTCTTTTTTTCGGGGAACTTGTTCACTGTATTAATGGCCGGAACTGTGGTCAGGTGCTCAATAAACTGATCTTGCATGCGACGACCATTTTCTTCATTGTCATGCCTAAAACAGATGAATGCAATATATAAAAATCTATTCTATCTCGTTTGAGAAGCAGTTTGGCCTTCGATTGGTCAGCTAATCGAATCTTAATGATAGTTGATAAGTTACTTATTAATTACATTGAATACTCACATATTTTGATAAATAGAATCGTTCGGGTCATCTAAATAACCACTCCAAAATATAAGATAATAATACTAATAATAATATCGGCTCCACATTGCCCATAGGCACTGTTTGCGTTCGTATTATACTACCTTATAATATTTCGATGCCGTCGTGTTTAATGGAATTGTTTATGTTTACGTATGTCATGAAATATGCCTAGAATACTAATTGAAAGTAATCATAAATAAACTCAGTCATAAGTAAAAGTGCGTTTATGGTTCAATATTTTTTGCTTTACAATAGACGAGCCATATCGCACCTTTTTTTTTTTTTATAAACGTTAACTTTCGATGCGAACACTTATGTGATTGGCTTGTAGATTTGGTACGTAATTGATGCAGCACTGGTCATTGCTGTGGTAGAAGTACCTAGGTATTTCTACATCGACTGTTTCTTTTGGAAAATGTTTGTCTGACTCGGATCGCTTTTATAGGTTCTTTCATATATCTGTTCTGAGGGCTGGGTCGCTACAAATGGTTCTGAGAGACGCCGTTTTGTCCAAAGTGAGTTCATGATGAAGAATGCCTTGGTTTCTTTGGCCACTCACACGCAGTTTACATCACACGTCCGCTTTAGAACTACAGCTTCCCTATTACACTACACCTTCAAGAACACTTTCGTCCATACGCAGCATGCGTAGGTATACAAGACAACAGGTTAAAAACGGTAATACTAGCACTAATCGGAGCCGTAGCAGCAGCGCCAGCTTTAATATTCGGCCTAGTAACAACAATGGCATTTTCCACATTTAACAATGCTACTTGACAGAAGAACAGATAGAGGTTTAAACCGTTTTTGTTGTTGCACCCACGCTTTCTACTTGTTTTTGTCTTCAGAGGTATTAGGGTGATACTTCCAAAGCTAGAAAAAGTAGCTGCCAGTCATGAATCTTTTACGTAATACTATTTGTTCCGTTCTCGTGCATACATATAGAAAAAATTAATCGGGTCATCTACTAAACAGCCATTCCAAACAAATGTGTGCAGTTTTTGAGACATTACTTTTACTGATTTCGTAGAGTTAGTCATTCTACTATGCAGCATGAGCTGTCCACGGCTGGTAATAACTAAGTGATGTCGAACCCTTGGTTCGCTTTGGTGAATCATTTTCGATGGGGTTTTTTCTGCTTCGTTTCGGTCAGCTCTCGGTAACACCAGACTCTAGTTCTGCATAACCCAGGTCAAAATTTTTCTGCTTGCTAACATACTACCGTATACCTATTCTATTGGTTTGTGTATCTGCGGTGACTGCCTCATCTACTGTTTGTTATATTACTAGACGAATTTGTGTACACTCGACATTAAGTATTTAACAGTTGACACTTAGTTTAAGCATTTGCCCAGTTCGTGTATATATAGGACAGTTAATTTTTTGTAGAGTGAGCGCGGTTTCCGTAACACATCACTGCTAGTGCCGCCAGCATCATTTATGTATACACACATGTAAAGTCCTTTCTCGGTTGAGGTATTCAAGTTCATTCACGCCCCGAGGTTCCATTCGCAAAAACTCCATCTCGTCAAGATGCCTGCGTCCCATTGCAGGCAGCCTTGTATCAGGTAGAGGAGAGGAAGCGCGACATCTCTCCATTGTCGCGTATCAAGGTTATTCAGGTTTTTCCGATTCCGCTCGTTTCCGCTTTCTACGTATTCTCAAAAGTGGTATAGCCGCCTGGCTAACGCCAGCAACGGCAGCTGTAAAAGTATCGGAAGTAGCAACCCCACTGGTGGCATGGTCGACGGTGTTTCTTCGCTGTCTCGTTGTGGTGTCGTGACGGTGGAGCGTCTGCCCGCGAGCTTCAACACCGGCCCCACTTACTTCTCGCTCATCAACTCCGCTTCGAGCACTGTCCAGTCGTTCGAGTAGAAGGATGCGTTTGCTCACAACGCGATTGTACAGACGCGTTGTCTTAATCCGCAAATACCTATTTCATCATGATCATAATAGCGTGTTCAAAAATTTGTTAGTAGGATTAAGAAATATTATCTTCGCAAGGGAGTTGGTGGTGTCGCAAGGTGACGTATATTTAAATACACTTTTCAGATTTTTCATATATCTGTACGTTTTGCACTAAAAGATGTATATAGTCGTTTGCATACTGTTAATAGCTCGAGGTAAAAATTCGTTCATGACCGCCACTGCCTACCTAACCATCGAGCGTGGAGTGACGAACTCGTTCGGGACAATGCCGTCGACGCCACTCTCAAAGAAATAGAACAGCGGGAACCAGATTCTTGTGCGCTTAGAATCCATTTGCATTAGGGCGCGATTGTTTGCCAACGTATGATAATACAAAAATAGTCTTGTGGAAATGTAGAATGCAACGAACACGTCGATCGAGTAATGTTCGTGGGCAGCGAGAATGAAGAAAATCCCAAACAGATTCACCACCCACGAAAGCGTGTGCAGATAGTAATAACTTCGCGGCGAGTATTCGGTCACGAAGAAATTGAGCAAAGTGAGCACTGTAGTATGACCAGAGAACATATAGTCACCACACGTGCGAACGCCCTGAATCAGCATACCACCGCCCTACGGAGTGGAATGGAAGCAAACACAGAAATGATAACGACAGAGTGACATAGATTTCGCACACACACGCATACTTAATGAAAACACAAGTGCCAGATCACATGCTTGTCTTTTATGATTGTCAGCAGTTAAATTTGTTTGTTTGAGCGAATTGGTGTGAAATGGGTCGCATCTATCGTTGTGATCGACTGATTTGCTGCCAGTAATTGGACTTTGCCTTTTTCGTAATCAGTAGCTACAAAATTATAGAAATTCTATTGGATGCGTTAAACTATTCCTGTCGATGTTGGTTACCTGCCAAATTTGAAATGCCTGCTGAAGTTTCTGCCACACGTCCCCAGGCTGACGGGCTCGACACTCTAGATGTTTCCCTGGCACCGACAGTGATGTGATGAGCATCGTCACGCATCTGTGACCACCGCAAATGATAGAAAACAAACGCAATCCAAAAAGCCTGTAACGCTATAGTACAGCTCATTAAAAAATAATTAGTTTGTTACGGTGGTTTAAAAAATCAGAAGGCTTGCTCAGGCATAAATTATCACTTCACCAAACGCAATTTGCTCGCCTCGTGTCTGCTTTTCGTTACAGGGTCAAATTGCAGATTAAACCCTTATACTCAGCATTACGATCAGTAACAATTATAATAATAACTATTATCATTAGTACTATTACATACTCATACTACGGAACGACTATGGACAGCACGCTACTGGGTACGTGGTTGTGCCCTATTCTGTACAATCCCTCGACTGATTTGTGTCATTTCACAGATTAGTAAGTTTTTTAACTAGTCGCCGCTGTTTAAGCGTAACCTGCCTTATAAAAACTTACCTTAACAGAAATACGGATCCGAATAGGGAAAATTGGCGTCGCAACAGGATAAACCTGTGCCGATGGAAGACAAGAATACCAACCCAGATAACAAACAAAAGAACGCCGGCTAGTTCGCACATGGCGAACGCCCATGGAATGTGGGGTACGTTATCGAGAAAAATATCGGGCAATGGGGGATAAGTCTCCATTGAAGGGACCCGATCGTGAACGACAACCATGATCAATGACGTAAGCGCAGTCACCGCAAAAAAATACACCATCGCCACGACCGTTTTCCAGATCTCCGGTTTAAATCTGTAAGAAAACCACCATGCACTTTTCTGAATTAGAAATCACGATACATTTTCGAAACAGGATGAACATAAAATAACTGGCACTGGTAATTACTATAATAATTAGCATCAGTTCCATAAGAATCGAAATAATCATTTTCGTCGTTCTGGATTCGGTTCCGTGTTTAATTATATCACATGCATTTAATAGACATGAAACAAAGCAAGATGGTTTATAGCGATCTTTAGCTTCAATGATGATAAATTTATTGCTAGGCTATTCTGTTACACAATAGTTAGACTTATTTTGTAGTGTTTTCGGCTGTTATTATTCGTTTTTCTATAAAAGTGTAAAGCACGTTCGGCCAAAAACAATTTCAGTTATCTCAAATTAATACTTACTTAATTTCTGGTTTTTCTATTGCAAGGTATGCGAGACTCTCGTGTCTGGTCGTGTTGCTTGATTTAAAGCGGAGAGATTGCTCTTAAGAGAAATATCAAAACAATAAACCAAAAATTGTGCTAGAGATCAAAACTATCCATAACTAAAGCCGCTGTAGGTCACTAAAGCGAATACGATACACGAGTACTGCTTCGCTTACGTAGTTCTTCTGATTTCAATGAAAGGTGAGCCCAGTTTGCGCTGGCATAAAGGAAAACACAATGGCAATGTGCATAAAATACTTAAAGAGCTAACGGATTCTGACAACGATCGAAGGTTCGCGTTCGTCACAGCTTGCCCTGGACTAACATCAACAAGCACAGCTTCATGCTTCTAATTTAGCGGAGACAGCTATCTCCTTTTATTTAGAGCTTTCCGTTGAGTATTGCTGGTTAATCGACCTATAAAAGCGCTTATGCATCACAATCGTCGGTAAAGTACAGTATGGTCGGAAGACTGCGGCGCCAGCTAAAGAGACCTATGACTGATTTTTAAGCTTTCAACCATTTGCTACGACTTACACGATATTTGTCTATTGTGAAGCACATATTAGGTGGAATAATGTTCGTTAGCCAGCACAAGCATGTGGAATTAGATGTTCCCTATTACTGAGACCTGCTTCTCAAATTTTTTATTCCTACACAATTTTTGGGTTCGTTACTGGCATGCTCTTATTAAGAACTTCTGATCATTGAATTTTCGCTTTAACAGAGCATTCGAGCACACAACAACATATCTGTCGCCTATCCAGTTTGAGGTAAGCCGAAACGCTACGTTACGATAAATATCGATGTGGTGTTCGGTGGCGCTCCTCGGAAAACCCACCCAGACTACGTCTGTTACCGATTTCGATGCAGTAAGCGGAACCAACGCTAGAAACATGGATCCTACCGCAGTAAGACGCATTCCAAAGCTCAATTATGGGCACACCATTTTAAGGTCTCTCCCAGACTGATCGTCTAAGCGCCTTCTTTTATTGAAGCTATTGGGCTTTTCCAAAACGCTTTAAGCATCGACTAAAACATTGATTTATCTTCTAAAAAGCTATGTTCTGTACTATTCGAGGTAACGATATTTCTATTCGTCATTTTCCGCGGCATTTACTGAGTAATTGTCTCAACTGAGAGCACGACTAAGTTCGTGCAAAAAATTCACCATTTCAAACCCGTCGTAATTAATCCCCTTGTTGTCTATTCGATTTGCAACGCAAAAAGCACTATTTTTTTTTAATGGGGCTCAAATCCGAAATAGCTTTCAAATTATCTAAAATGTTGAGCCAAGTTCCACAATGGGTGTAGCTCACAGATACTGTGATGCTAAACATATTCTAGTTATCAATGGTGAGAAAAAAGCCCACCATTTCCGAAAGTAATAACATTACCACGTAACCGCCCGCCGAACTCATGATTAAGGGGAGTTCAAAGTTTATTTCGAAAAAAAAGCAGAGGCGTTATGTTAGTTCTATCTTCTAAGTTTTGTTCTTTGTTCCATTGTAGATTTTTAATTCTAATGTTATTGATAAAATACATATTACGCGAGCGGTGGTGCTATAGAATCCTAATCATCGATGTATCTTTATATACTTATATATTTATACTTATATTATACATATATTATTATACGTTCTATATTGCTATCTATGCGCATTTTCTGTCGTTCATTGCCAATACAGTATTAGTTCATTTTAAACCAAAGGATGATCATAGCAATAATTTGAAGATGGTCAGCGGCAGGATTACAATTATTTTCGTGATTCAGAACAAGATCAATCCTTTCTGTGATAGTGGCCATGTAGAACGTTAAATCCACTTTATATTTCTTTAAATTAAAAAAAAATTTTTAAATAATTTATTAACTTATGTTTTCATTGTTCACACAGCGATTAATGCACTTACCTCTTTCGGGAGTTCTCATTGAGAGGTGTCGTTTCGTCATCATTCTCAAACGAGAATATCGACGTCGTGTCACTGCGATCACTCCTGTCGGCCTCCTCATCTTCATTATTGATAATGCGGGCTTGTCCGGCTTCTGATTCGTTGTCAGAATCGTCTGATAAACCGATTATTATACGATCCGCACCACGGCGCATACGAATTGCCCGATATGAACCCAATGTATGCCTATACAAAGAGTAACATATGCGAAGCAGAGGTAAAGAAAAATTGACGTTGAAATTCAACTATAAGAAATGTCGTCCAAAAGGTGATCCCTTCTGCGCCGATATGGGTGTTTAAAAGCACGAGTTACATCCATCTGGTTATAGGAAATCTTACGACCCCAAGACTATTGAAGACTATAGAGGGTACTGGCAAACGGTCGAATTCACTGAGCTCACACGGATCGATCTACAAGATCGTGTTTAACAGGTGGCTTATGGTAATAGCCAAGGTTTTCAATATTCTAGAGCGTCAAAAGGATAATACCACATAAACCAGCTAAATCATTCAACTTCAGCTCAATTAAAACCAAAATAAGCTGCTCAATCAAAATATGTGTTATCTTAATAGTAAAATTTCTCATAACAGTTGAATCAGCTGAAAATTTATTACGTATTTACCTGTGAGCGACTTCTACTGGGGAGTAAACGGGACACGATGCGCAAGTACTTTTAAGTTCCCTGATATGTCGCGCAAGTATCTTAATATCGCCTAGACACGGCAGGCTCATTGGGGGTGACCGAAGATCCGCTTCTCGCAGCTGTAGCAGAGCCTGACCCGAGATCTTATGCTTCCTGAAGCTTCTTTCTACATCAGGAACCCCAATAGATGTAAGCCAATCGCAGACCTGTTGTGTTATATAATGGATATACCAAAACAATCTGTTGTCTACCATTTTTTGAATCATCCTTATTCCTTCTTTTTTATTTCATTCATCGTTTTTACTTGAACTATTTGTATTTGATTAAACAGGCATAATTGGAGGTGACAAAAACTAAGATTAATCATTGTATTGCAAAAATACCAAAAACTGCAAAAGTTTTTTTTTATTATCGTGATTTACGTGCGGTCTCTTCGATTGAAATTAAATAGATTCTAATTCGGTAGAAAGCTTATAAATCCATACGGCCGCACTCACTCCGTCGCACTGGAAAAGGAAGAAGATCGCTATGTATAGGAGATATCGACTTTAACACGTTTTGCAGCTGTTCGGGTTAGGGCAGTCGCACAGACCTCTGTCTGCCGGCTCTAATTGGAATAATTCCGCGTAAATCCCATCTACAAGATTCCTATTTGTTGGAAGTACGTTATACCAGTTTTCTTCGACACTATTGTTTGGGTTCATTCTAAATAAATTCGTATCAGCAAGTCTGGCATGAAACTTGACCAAAGCAACATAAAACAACTACATAACAACGATGCAAGAAGTTCGCATGTTTTGCAGAAATGCAGGAAATCCACGACGGTTGACGGCCATTTTGTGTATTGTCCAGAGCGGATATTTCACAAAAAAAGACCAGACAAGA
This sequence comes from Varroa jacobsoni, assembly GCF_002532875.2. Lineage (NCBI taxonomy): Eukaryota > Metazoa > Arthropoda > Arachnida > Mesostigmata > Varroidae > Varroa > Varroa jacobsoni. The sequence continues at coordinate 71,311 of NW_019214080.1, read as the reverse complement.
TGGCTAAATTGTACAAATAAATAGAGCAAAAGAGATTGATGGCGACAGCAGCATTATAGAGCTTTCAGAAACATTTAGCAATTTATATGACAGTATATTCTGTGTTATTCAACACAGAAATATCGACATGATCGCAGGTCTGTGACTGGAAGTATCTCTAGATGAAAGAGCTCGATAAAATATGGCAAATGAAAGGATGTAGAATTATTCCAATCGTTTTTTTTCGTTACTCTGAATTACTTACTTTTTTAGCAACATTAGTCATATCTTACACTAGATTGAATGTAATATTAATAGTATTATATTATAGAATGGCACCATAGTCATGCCACGTAGTTAGACCTATAATAAACAAGCAGGAAATCATTTTTTTCGGTTATCAGATCGAGTGTTATTATCTGATAGCAACTAAAAAAAACTAAATGCTAAAAAGCACAGCGCGAACAAAATGAAATCTAAAATACGAAATAATATCTCGTCATTGCAAATCTAGGTTGTAAGTAAACAATTGTAAACATAATGAGAATTTTACAAATGAAACGTATAAGCAGGTGCCGAAAAGAAATAACTGTTTTGAAATTTTGTTATTTCGAAATTTTCCAGTAAAGTAATTTTTTCCCTCGTACAGGTTTGTGCGTTATTGTAGTGTCGGGATTATAACAATATCAAATGATATTTTGTATAAACTAATTGAGGAACAAGTTTCATACTGTATTGGCAAGATACGAATGTAACATTTCGTAGGTCCAAATATTTGGAATATTGCTTAACATAAATAATGATAATAATAAGAACCTACTGAAACCTGTGTAACTCTTGGAATACGCTTTATTCTACTCATAAGTGTAGTAGAAGCGGCTCATGTATTACTCAATTTAGAGAAATTTCGTGGTGGCTGAGCGATCCAGTTCGTTGACTAAAAACATTTTACTGAGAACTGGCCAGCCTGTATTTTTTTTCTGAGCGCTGTATTGAGCGAAGACGTAAGCTGTCCTGCATTGATTTACACAGTGCCAGAATCATGTTCTTGTGGCAACTGGTAATATACTAATTGACTATCCAGCCCACTACGAATACGGACGAATCTACAGGAATAAACACAAAGGTCTTGCCAATTAAATATATTGCCATCATACAGATTGCTGTGCATTTTAGGTTTAGACAAATCTTAAAGAAAAAACGACGCCAGGGGTTAAGCTCTGGAAGAGCGGCTAGTACACGTTTTTCGTTTGGATACTGATGGATTTCATTCAACTACCGAATTCAGTTCAATTAGAAATACGTTTTTTCAATACAATAGTTTACTTTAGATGCTTGGCTTTCTTTTACCGTGTTTGTATAAGGTACACTCTGCGTTCTGTTGTGCCTTGTTCTAACTGTTCTCGTTACAAACAGAAATTGTACTTCGGTTTCCTGGAAGCGCAAAACGCGGCTGATGACTTACTTGCAATACGAGATGTCTTGTACTCCGATATATCGCAGACGCTAAGTTTTAGCTGAAATGCTGGAGAACGTTTCATGTTCTTTCAAAGACAGCATCGGGACTGATTTTGTGCTTCTATTCGTTGACGATCCAGTCCGACGTTATCGAACTGCTTTGCCTGTTAGTGGTCATAATTAGGGGTGCCATCCATTGCGAGCTAGCGAAAACAATGCACAGTTGGCAACTATGACAGATGGCGCACCGGACATATGTTCTGTGTCTCCAATGCTTATTCAAAAATTCCTCTATACTGACATCAAACATGGTTAAAGCATTAGCAAGACGCGTATACAGACTGAGACGTCCGGATTCGGACGAAATGTAGCTGGCTGTTTGTCGTAGCGGACATGTGTTAACCCTGTACCCTTAGCACCGCAAGGAAGCCACCTCTCTCTATGAAAAAATTAACAATATTATGATGGTGAAAAACAGTGCGTCGTTTTCGGAATCTGAGCGAAGACTAGTCGGGGTCAAATATTTTCACGCTGGACGAACCACCACCAACTAAAATCTTCTTCTCTTGCCTGAAATTGACAATCTGCGTTATTGCCACAGTTCATGCGACTTCTGAAAAACCCGGAAAAATCATGGAGACAAATCGGAAGATCCTCAGTGAGGTGTAGGTTTAAAGGCCTCGAAAATTCATAATAGCTTAAAGGGCTAACTTCGATACACCTGTCTTTGTTACAAAAATTAACGACGGTTTCGGAACAGATAATATTAATTTCTAATTGGGCCATCTAGACAAACTTCAACCGTCAGTCTTTCGAGACCTTTTGAGACCTTAAAACCCGTTTGTCGTTTTGAGCCCTTGCAATTTTGGGATTTCTGACCTGCTATTAGACCAAAGTTTAATTCCGGGTTAGATTCCGAATTGAAGTTAAAATCACTGTGAATGATGCCTATAATAAGTAGGCATCACTTCCAAGACCAACACCTCTACTGCATGCAAGAAAAATTCGTTGAAATGCGTTTTTGTTTAGATGCATTTCTAACAACAATGCATAAGAAAAATTCGGAATATATATAATAAATTTACATAGAAACCAATTAAAACTTACTGAAATCTAAGTGCAAAGGTAAATAAGTTAGAAAGATCACCATTCAGCGCTCAACATCTTTTCCTACGGAACAGCTACGGATAAACAGCGAGATAATGGCAGGATTCAGTAATAGCATAATTACAGATTCTAGCCATAATAAATAGCATTCATTATTCTTAACCAGCAGCTTAGGTTGAGATATATTCCCGAAAACGGAAACCGGTGGACAAGTTTGTGCATATCGATAACAACGACACCAAGATGACTCCTTCAACTGGAACTAAACGTACGCGAGGAAAGAATAGCTAAAGAGTGAAAAAAGCATACGCAGGCAGACTTCCGCAGAAGTGTTAGTGGTAAAAATCTACCTTTTATTGGTTATATACTGTTAACATACAACTATTTGGTCATTTGCATGAAAGATGAATCCATTGGTTCACGATTCTTTAAAAAAGAATCTGTTCATGACTACGAGCTGCCTGCTTTCCTTTCTAGAAACCTCAGGCTAATACCACCGTCCTTGGGTTATGCAACATTCAGACGACAGAATGCTTTGTCAGAAATAATACATGTATAAAATGACTGCGAATAGAAGTAACTCGTAAGGTGAAAACGTCTAAAATACGTATGTGTAATTACTGGTGATATTTGTGACCGTCTGATTTATATTACTTGCATTGTCGGACGATATAAAACATACCAGAATTTATTATTGAACACAGAACATTTTCATAGGTGGCTCTAATACTCCTCAGTTTTATTAGGACCGAGAATTCGCGGAACTGGTACGGGTATAAATAGCCCGTTGAGAATTTTTCATAACCGTTTTAATTGAGAATGCGTCAACAAGGGACCTAAACGGTTATGGTAACTCATTATTTGTTGAAGAGCGCACGGTCAAAAGCCAATCGCGCCTCTCATTGGCTCGAATTATCATTAACATCTTAACAGTTAGCTACGCATATTTCAAGTACGGTCAGATCGTTGGAAAAAATCCTCGACGCGATGAATCAACTTTGCTGGGTCATTCGAAAACGTTAACAAGATGAGTATTCAGGACATCACGACGTAAATATCTGCATCGTCCACAAGAGGACTGTCGGAAACTGGAGAAGTCAGGCTGTGAAACTGACACACTTGATCGGCTCGAAATTTCGCTATTGTTTATTACGAGCTTCAGGTTTGTTAATACAAGGCAAACTCAACCGGTAGTAGGTTTATCGTTGTACGTCACCTTACGGTTGTTCGTCTAAACATATTTTTCTCCATTAGTTAACAGTCGTAGCGATGAGACGCCGAACCCAGATGAGATCCACTAGACTCCTCTTGAGAGGAAAGTCATACATTCAAACTTAGTAAACATGAAGTTGACTAGTAGAACCTACAGAATAGACATTATAGATCTATATCCGTCAAACTGTCTTACAAGCTATAGTCCTGTTAACGTCGGCGCAGGTACGCCAGAAAAATAATCAAACTTAACCAATCGATGAGCGTAAAGTCCGTTACAATGATTATTATAGTTAGCTAGCTAAGACTAATTAGAATAGGATCGAAAACACTCCTTGTGTCCCTATAATAGATCTCTTTCGCTATAATTAAAACCATGATTATCGCATTAGTAACTGAAGTGTTATCGTCATGGCCACCGTCGTTACCAAGCCAGACTTTTTGCGGAAAGTGCCATATACTTTAATCGACAATGAATTTATTTAATTGCTGAAATAACCAACGCTAACAAAAGTACATTCGAGTTTGTTTCAGCTCATTTACATTTAATGACTGCGTCAGTTTCTATAAATTAATAAGAATGATTCCTGTTTTTTTCTCATTGGTAAGACCAAACAAGCACTCAACTTTTTACTTTGGAACAAATTGTACGGAATAACAGTTCACTGCATACACAGAATATTCGCTGGCTGGCTGACTGTCGTAACTATGTATTTTACTACTATTAGGTACCAGAGCATTGCTCGATAGCATAAGGGACTGTACGAAGGACTTCTATTAAATAATTGTCACTAGTGCTAACAATTACTAAGTCGCCCTGAATCCAAGTATGAGTTTGAAATTCAAATACTTTCGTTGGGCTTCCAACGGCTGGCTTTCGAATAACCAGCATTCTTAATTTGAGTTTTCCTGTAATCTTTTTTTGCCCTGACGTCGGTAGATTTATTATAATTTGTAGATTATCAGTAGCTTTGAGTACCACAAATAAATCAAATACGAGCGCTTCGACGCGATCTATAGCGTTGTATAAAATTGTCACCAAACTGCGAAAATGAAATTTCCACTAAGGGTCCCTATCTACAATTTAGCCGGGTTGTAAACGTGGTGCAATTGACGGCAATGATAACACTAATCGCCGCTAAAAAAACAACCAGTCGTGCCAAAAACACCCTTTTCTTTTTGTCAATTTATATTTGGCGGCTTTGCCTTATGTACATCAACGGAGATGAACAAAGGCACAAAAACACATGCACCTATATCCAGAAAAGCATGTAATGCGTCTTAAGAAATCAATACTTTTTGTCTTTTCCGCGACTGCAATTAATTTCGAATTCTAAAGCTTGAAACATTTGTCTGGATCGTAATGGAAGAGGGATGTCTACTTACTTCTCTGTACGTTGTGGTGAGCACGTCATGGTAAAAGGAAGATAAATAAAAGACAAAAACGGTCCGCGTATACTTTTCATTTCTACGCTTCTGATGGATAGCTAGTAATCCAATAAGAAGCTATGCAAATACAAAAGAATTTAATTGCCAATAAATATTTAAATATTAAACCGTAGGTGAGTTATTGCGACTTTTGTTAATTCAGGTTTGATATTCTTATTCATTCAGTAACGAACTAACTAATACGTTCTTGTCTAAATCGTTTGACGTTCCCGAGTTCAAGCTACACAAAGGACAACATATTTAACATTTCGCTCCTAGCTTCCTTCATTTATCAATTTTAGTAACTCTCTCCGAGAAGTTTTGACTTTTGACGGTTTTTGTTAAGTGAGTTAGTATTTCTAATCTACTATACTGTCTTTACATTTTTTTCACTGAAGTAGCACATCCTTTCTCTACCCTGTTTCTTTTGGTCTTTTATAACTTTCTCCGGTACTTTTATGTAAATGTCAACCTCTACAACCATTTCTATTCCACGTGTCATTTCAACTACAATCGAGTACCGAACCTTTCCATGGAATACCTGTTCCTCCAACAGATTCACATACCTCATTAATGGTCCACAGTTCCGGCGCTGTATTTGTGAACGTAGATAATGGCAGATCGCCTTCCATGATTCCGCGCACAGCGGATCTGCACTCGTATCGGCGGAATCACCTGCTACTGCTGTTGGTCCTGTTTGCTGACAATCGCAACAACTGCTAAATAACAACCACAACGCGAACTCTTGTCTTGTTTTTTTTTGCTGCCACGCCTCTGCTGTCTGCTCGTTCTTTTGAGCCCAGCTCCCCGACCACATAGGCACATATCATACGGCGTTAAGCGAGCCTTGGCCCTCTTTCCATACACGGCAGATAGAAGATTGACGAAAAATCTACACATACACACATATAGGCAACAATTTGATGTAAAACGTGGGTCGAGAGCGATTTGTCGTCACTCAAGCTGCTCACCGCTCCAGTGATCGGCATCCGAATTGAGTCCTATAGACAACGTTGGCTCCCGTTATGACCTATAATGCTTCTAATGGTCTACACGATACTAAACAAATGCTAATAATAGCCTGTAGAGCGTTCATCACATTCAAATGCCGGGTTAATGTGGGCTTGCTTAGTGTCAGCTGTGTCGGCGCTGCGGTCACTTTTACTAACTCCTTCTGGCACTATTTTCCAGCACGCCGCCCAGTGAATGGATCTTTAGCAGCAATAGAACTGGTAGTTTCACTACGAGAGGTTCGATCATTCATACTACCCCGCCACCGGGCCATCGAGAGCGCCCACACTCCGAAAACGTTAGTAACGTTAGCTGCAACGACGAAACCACACTACTAGGCGAAACCAGCTACTGGAGATTTGAGTGTAAATGGAAATGTAAGCTCTGCAGAGAGGGCATTTGAACGACAACATTTGAGTTCGACTCACCTGTGCGCTACACCCTGTTCCGCCTCTTTCGTACTGTCGATGACAGCGTCGATAGAATAAACAATGCTACAGCGGATGTCGTTCTATTACGCAGCCTGATAGTTCTGGCTGACATTGTTGAATAATGGAAACCAAAACAAATCCTCTGAGGTTTCCGCGCAACGGCATCTGCCACCTACCGATCACCCGATGTTGCCTCCTGTTTCCGTCCTAAGATTCATTCGTATGTACCTAGGTTGCTCTAGCGGACACGTCTCTAACTGTCACAGCTGCTGTTGGGTGCAAACATAAGCAGCAGTAGTTATTAACAAGCGCAATGGGAAAGGGCGACCCGAAACAAGCTACGTCAGAGACCAACTATCAACTCAGATTTCTACGCTGTGTCGACCCCTGTCATCGAACATAACAATGCTTGTTTATGAGTAAATACTACCAATTTGATAGGCTTTTTTGATTTTTGTACATGTAACTAGCTATCGAGTGCGGCCAACTGACGCTAAGTTGGAATCCGGTTAAAAGTGAGGCTGTGGTAGTTCGTTTCGTCCCTTAACGATGCGGCCAGTCGTGTGCTTGCGGACAGTGATGTACACTGCGCTGCGCGATTCGCAGGCGCGAGTCGTTTCGCCCTCTGGCCGCACTAGTCCTGCTGTACTGTTGAGTGTTCGACGGCGAACTACGTCGTCTGCTCCTGCTATATCTAGCGAGCGCAATTTCATCCATCTGGGTAATGTTGTCGTGGCTTACTATCGAAAGGTGAAGCCAGAGCTAGTGGGTAATCAGCAGTTAGCTCGCTAGGGGTTGGCCATAATCCGTTCGGTGTCCGCAACAGAAAAGAGGAGACTCTTGACAAAGGCACGGGACGGCACACAGGTAGAACTGAAGGAAAAGGGACAAATACACCGTGTAGTGTTGTCCACGGTTCGGTTCACTATAGACAGTTTCAAACGCTGGCTTGTTGGCCTCGTCTTGCTAATAGTTGTGAATCAAGCCACTCGTTTACCCGATTCTGTAAAATGCACACAATCGCACCATTTTGACAACCAGAACTCGAACAACTTGCATTTACCACAAGATGACTCTGTTTATACCTCTGTTCGCCTTTGTCCTGTCGCCGCTCGAGCCATAACGCAAGACACCGTTCCGCTTTCCTGAAATAAAAGAACGAAAACATAACTTTTCATAGCGTCAAATTGAAGGTGGTTGTGTAAACTGTAGTGTTCATTGACTTAGAAAAAAAAATTGTGGCTTCCTGGTACAGGTGAGACATCGTTTAAGAGCAAAAGTATAGCAGCCTAAATGGCAGTCACTCCTAATCGCTGCTAGTGAAGTATCGTTTTTCGAAATTTCACTGTACCATAGCCATTTTAGCTGCTGGTGTTGCTGGGCGTTTATCAATGAACCACTGACCGTGTGACTTTGTTGACGCTGTGTGCGCACGTCCACTGTCCGCCACCTAATGGTGCTATGCCTTAGTGAATTGCGTCGTGTATGTTATCTTGACGGTGAGCGAATGAACATGTAATCGTTTATCTATACTGCACAGGGTCGCGGGTGGTCGCGGCGGTGCGTGGCCCGACAGGTGGCGGCAGTTGGCAGCGATAGTGAGCATTAGCGAAGCAGTGCTGCGGAAAGGGATCATTTTACTGTTCATCACCACAGAACGGGCAGCTGCGACACAGTCAAAAGAAAAAAGTCTTGGGACGCACGGAAGCCGTAGAGAGGAAAACCCCCTGACTAGGACTGCCACCGCGCGCTAACGAGCAAGCGACCTGATTCAAGGGCGCCGCAAGGCTGACACCTGTGCTGCTGTAGCTGACTAATAAAATTTAGTGCATCGTCATCAGAGTTGAACGAAAAAGATGATGTTGAAGCCTAATATAAACCGCATGAGGGCGTTCCACCGAAGTCAGCGCAGAGAGGCCGACGAGGTGAAGATCGACTTGGACGCCCCGCTGGAGTCGAACCTCAACGAGATTCTCCGCAATTTAGTGCAGTCGGGTCCGGCTGCCAGAGGCTATCTACGACCCCTTGTAAAACTGGCACCTGCCATTGTCCTCAGCCACCATCGTGACGACAACAAGATGGGCGCATGGAACCTACTAAAGATTTTCCGTTGTTTGAGAGTGTTTCTCGTCGATGAAGAGACTGAGGTGAAGGCGGAGGCATTGCGAGTTCTTCGACATCTGACAGCATCTGAGTCAACTTTTGAAGTAATGTGCCGCGCACTCATACCTTCGCTTGTTGTCAAGTCGTTGGATATCGTGCTCGATAATAAGGTTGAACGTCTTCAGGCGCTCAGATTAATGCGTCGATGCGCCTCGGTGGCTCCGCTAAAGTTTCCGTTAGAGTTTGCGTACTGCATTCTCGCTGTTGCTAATGACGGCGCCGCTGAACGAGATAACTTTGCCAAAGCGTGTGTAGCCACAGCAGCTGAACTCTGCATCGGAAACCCCCATCTTTGGCTAGCGTCAGGAACGTTTATGACATTGGTTCGATCGGTTCTCAGTTCGAACGTGAGCGAACCTCGAGCAGCTGAATCGCTTGTTTCAACACTGATGTACTTTGTAAACAGCCCGAAGACGCGGTATATGATCAATGCCGATCTCGGCTTGGAGTACCTGATCTCACCTTTCACTGACCGAAATTTCGAGGTTTACCCTGACGACCAGATGTTTCATCACGAGCGCGAAATAAAGGCACGTGTAGCCATCTGCTCCATACTGCGTTCATGGCCCGGCCTCATCTACTTGTGTAGTGAAAAAAGCGGCTTGACAAAACTTATTGAACTGCTGAGAGTGCCTGATACAGAGACGCAACGTTCAGTCATGGACCTCTTCTTCGATTTGTTCTGTCTCCAAACACCTGAATGGACTACGGACTTCCGGATAGCATTGTTGGCAGCCGACGACAAAACTGGTCTCCAGCGGGGCTGGTTGCTCTACGAGGGTTTTGTAGCGGCCGAGGGGGCAGACCTGATACCGCCAATATCTCGATGTGTAAATTTATCTTCCTGCTACTTAGCTCTACTTCTTCAGGCTATGGTAATGCACGGCCTTCTCGACGCGGTAGCGGAAGCGACCGTCGGAGATGAAGAACAGGTGTCCATCCATGCCACGGTTCTACTGGCAGAACTATTGCACATGTGCAGTCGTCTGTTCCCACACGACGCGAGTCATATGTGCCATCTATTGCCAGGCCTAATCGATGCAACCATGTCACCAGATATGAATATTCGTCTCAAAGCTATATCGGTTATCAATCGATTGGCCTATATCGAGAAATTCAAGTGTATGACCATCGGGGTGCCAACGTCGTTAAACCTAGACCAGCAGCTTCTGTTTTGTCAACAGGCGAAAAGTGGACGTAGCTCTGCCGAAGCGCAATCAGTTTCGTCGCAGTCGATAAAAAGCGATACGCTCAAACGGAAGAAAACCCAGCGAAAAACCAATACGCAAAGTCCCGTTCTTGACAATCTCTTTCTGAAGTCAGGAGTCTCTGGGACGGAATTCGAGTGGGATGTTGTCAAGTGTCTATTGAAACATCCGGAATTCGAGGATGATCCCCAGGCAGTAGGATTTTTAGAAAAACTCGTTGCATTTTACATGCCGTCAAATCGACAGTTTTCAGCGATCGAAACCGAGCGTGAGCAGGCTCGAAACATGTGCTCCGCACTTCTCGTACTGACGGATTTTTTCCTTGAAAAACTGCCTGATAACTATTTGCTTGACGATCTCGTCACTGATGTCTGTAACTGTTTGAAACAAATTCAAGGGGAAAATATACCACCGAATTCGGTGTTATCTCCGGCCAAAGCTTCTTCCACTCTGAGTCAAGCATACTTCCTGCTCATCGGTAGGCTAACCGGAAGCGTACAAGGACTGCACATATTGAAAAAGGCCACAATATTTGAACAGTTGACGAAACTGCTGGTAACTAGTCCAAGCACGGCCTCAATGAGCTACAATGATGTGTACATTAAATTAGCACTATCGCCCTTGAACTACACCAGCCCAGGACCAAGCCGGGAGCTTTTTAAGCACGTGATCACCTCGAATCGTTGTGAATCGGCCAGAATCTACTGTGTCAATTTGCTTCGCATGCTGATCCGGTTTCGGCTGAACGATATGTCACGATGGGTTATCAAACTCTTAGTCGAATGTTTATCCGATGATAGCGCAGAAACGGCAATTAAAGCCACAGCCTATGAAGTTCTTAATGAGGCCTGCGATGTAGTGGATAATCTTGATGCGCTGATCGCCCTCGACCCACAGCTCAATACCGAAAATGAAGATCAAGCCTGGATGTTACAGGTAAGTTAGTCTCAAACGGCATACATCTCATTTAGACATTCAGGTATGACCCTACGTGTTTTGTTTATTCTACACGAGAATGTAAAATTATATAAAAATATAATTTTCTTAATAAGGTAAAAAAGGTAAACAAACATTTGGTCAACAGAAACAGAAACTGTTATTTATTTCCTGATGTTCCAGTTACGATATTTTTCGCGCGCCAAAGGAGTTGCTTTGTTAGAGAAAAAGGGCATTATGGAGAGTGAAATCAACCGCTGGAAGTCACTAGGAGCTCTCAAATATGTCAAATGGGTAGAAGACGTTATAAACCAGAGTGTCAGCCGACATCGACGAGGCGCGGATGGTAAGTACGGCAGGCGGTACAGTGGTGAGCATAAGCTTCACCGACTGCGTCCTGCGTTCTGTCCTCCGCACCTACTTGGCCAGCTTGCATCACATGCGCCCGGTATCGATATCATAAGAGAAAAGAACCTTGTTGAGCCATTGTACGAAACGATTCGCAAAAGCAACGTGGATACGCCGACGGTGATATTCTATGTGAAGGCAGCCCTTTGGGGTGTAGGTCATTTGTGCAAGACGCCAGCAGGCCTCAAGCTTGTTCAGGAGCAGGACATTCTCCAAAAGGTGGTTGAGTTGGCAAAAACGTCGAACGTACTAAGTTTGCGTGGCACAGCATTCTACTGCCTATGTCTAGCATCTGTGACAAGTGAAGGCTGTGATATACTCTCGGCAATGGGGTGGGAAGGCGTAAGACAAAGTTCAGCTAGTAATGAATTGTACACAAGCCAACGTTCAGAATCCGTTGGCTCACAATGGAGTTTCGATTCATCATGGACATCGGCAAACGAGTTTCGAGATCGAGCTGGTAGTACTCGTGACTCAATCAGCTTTGATGACATTTCATTGACGCATAATGAGGATATAATTAATACTGCCAATGCAGTTAGTCAGCCATCAACGTGGACTTTCACCGATATGCGAAAAATGATGCGTTATTATACAAGCCAGGCTGACGCATCTGGTTATGGGACACTGAAACTTCTGAGGCCAAAGCGAGGATATAAATCCAATGGGGAAGTTCGTAAGTATCACGTAAGCAAAAACTATATATCTTAAGGAATTGTAGTTAAATTTTACGCTTGCTTGTGACCATTTTAATTGTTTACCGGAGAAAAACGGATAGTTTTCTAAAACAAAACTTGTCAACTGTAAAAAATACCTAGTATAGACGACTGACCTATACGGTAGTTAAAGGGTTGTTTTGCTTCATTGTCAGAAACAACAGTTAATACAACTAACAAGGATGATGATGTTCTGATGGAGTACTTACGTATTCACTTTATATTTTAATCCCTATTTATATGTTCATATTTCATGTGATTATACAACGCAAAACGGTAACCTAGGTTAATGCCGATAAGCAGAAACTTCGAAATATTTGTTTGTTTTTTTTAACAGCGCCTGCTGCAACCACTCCCAATTTACCGCCATCGAAAGATGATACCGATTGTATGCCGTCCGTACTCGTCGGCCTTGTGCTTCCCCGTCATATTAATAGTATCTTTAATAAGGACTTTCTTGCTCTTGAAAAAGCGCAACCTGCCGCAGCCAATGATCTACCAAGGGAGTCATTTGGAACAGTCCATAAACAAGAAACGTGTCTTCGGTGTGGCGACTCGTTAAAAGAAGAAGATGAATCAAGTATAGCGAAGTTCTCAAACGAAGTTATTCCCGAACGAAGCAATACGAGCACAGAATCAAAGGAATGCCTAGCAAGTCCTCTTAAAGCCACTCCTCAAGATCGAGAGCAGGCTCGCAACGATTTACTTAGGTTCGTTTCATGGACTTGAGCTCTTAGAGAGGGTGGTTGAAAACACTTAAAGTACAACGAGAGGCAATCTGCGATGCATGAAAGGAGACTATTTGACAAATTTTGCAATCAATTCCCAACCATTAGTTTTATAGGTATGCTATAATATTTAACACTATGACGACCCATAGCTGTAATAGACGTACTATGCCAATATAGCGTTCTAGGCCTATAAGGCAACAGGAGTTACAGTTTGCGTTTTTCTTTGTAAAATCTATTTCGTCTGCATTCATAACATTACCTGCTCTTTGTGTAGCCTTCTAATTGCACCTGTGTTTGCTGTTATTTTTCTCTTCTCTATGAAGATACGTGATAAATCTAGCTGCCGTCTATCCAAATAGCAACAAAGCCGTGGAGCAGTTGTTGCTATCGATGAAACAGAAACAGCCGTGGGTGTTCAGTGATCTCTGCCTCTTCTCCGATTGTTGTCACCTCATGCGAATATTTCAGCTGCGTCAGCCGTTCCGCAAATTTCTCCAGGAGCTCTTCATGGACGTTAACTTCGACGAATTCAGAACTCGCGCCGAAGTGATCGTCAAGAAAGCAACTGCCATTTCCGTAAACGCTATCAGAGAGACGATACGTGAAGATGACGAAGAAGTCAAAGAACTCCAGCGTGAACGTGGCATAGTCAATAAAAATCGAAGCAATGTAGAGGCCGAACCAAAAGCCAGCCCCCAACAGAATAGCACCGACAGCAGTTGCAACGATGATGAGACAAGGGAATTGCCAGCGGAAGCCTTGGCACGTAATATTAACAGCAACAATTGGAAAGAACGGCCTCTCAGTAATGGACAACGAGAAGAAACCGATAAATGTGAGACAAACAAGGTTATCATAGAGAAGAAATCGCTACGTATCCGTTGTGACGAGGGTACCACAAACAATCGCGGTGACGGCGAGTCATTGGGAACTGCCTTCGACAGTTCCGACAAGCTAAAAGACGGAAATAATGGTAAAACTAAAAGCGTCGCTATAACAGTGAACTGCTCAGGTGATGAGGTCGGAGGGAAAGTGCCTGATCCTGCAACGTCGAGAAATGAAGCAGCAGGCGGTCAGTAAATTGTGGATCTATTAAACTTAGTAAATGGATCGAGTTTGAAAGAGGCCGCTCCAGATTCAACGAGTACGAGCCAGGGTTCGAGTGCGGCATTTGAGGAGAATGGCGATGTTCAGGGGTCTGCATTAAACCGGTGGAGACGTGGTCGCCAAAAGAATTTTGTCGGGTAGAACAGCGATATTGATAAAGTCGACTAAGCAAACCTGGAGGTAGACTCATGTAGGTTAATGTAGAAAACAGTTATCAGCCAGAAGAAAGTTGGTGTGAAATCAGTAAGCTTATTAAGATTAACTTTGATGTATGATTGCTGATCCTTCTGTGCGATGAAATTTGTACCCGTGTGAAAAGCTAAAGGCCCTATCAACAAAAAAACGACAGTAATTCTATTAGTCCAATTATTCTGACTGTGTATATGTGAGCTCGTGTGCATATTGCTAAGGTTACTACAGTACCATTATGCATAACAGCCGCACTAGCTACGTTCTATAAGTATATAGAAATATATTTAAAAAATTATAGACACATTTATTTTTATGGCTCTCATATGTTAATTGTTACCGCAACAATGCCAGACGCAATGCAAGGGACCGTTGCCAACCTTAATAGCAGAAAAAAAAAGCAACGAATTACGAACTGCTAAAAACATATATGCATGCGTTAAGCCAGCGACATGACGGCCATTATTCCGTGGCCATCGGTGGTTCGTTAGCAATTTTTGCCAGTCTCTTGCAAAATGAAGCACAAAATGATGATGATGATGATCGGGGTGCACTTGTTGTCTTAGCCGGAATCGCCTTGGTTGAAAAGTTCCAGATACAGACCTTATGTATAATAGTGTTCGCAATGTAATAATGAGCGGTGTGAAAGTATGAAAAAAGCTATTAATTTTCTGTTAACGTAAATTTCTAACATGATCATGTCGGGCCAACGATCAGAGGCATCAAAATAGTCGCATCGTTCACTCGTCTTACCAACATGACGCGAACCTTCCTACAACTTCACGCTGTAACATCTCCCCGTGATAGCTTAGTGAGTAATGTGTTTGCTTGCTAATATTAGGAACATGTTGTAGTCTGGGTTCGAATTCGGATATAGACACGTTTCGTTTCGTGATGGGAGCCAGTCGTCCGATGAAATGTTTAACGGCGATACCAGGGGAAAGACTCGAAACACAGAGATGTTGTAACATGACGACCGCTGCCAATGCTACGATACGCGCCATCAGTGTCGCATTGCGTATGCACTGACATTCGCGGCGTGATTGGTTAGCGTATTTTCAAAACGCAACTCGTAAAGGCAAATTATAAGAGATTTTATTGTTTTAGCATAACATTGATGTCTCATTATGATAATACGAATTCTTGCCAAAGAAATGGGCTGCTACGATTCCTTTTATATATATATATATATATATATATATATATATACTTTCCAGCAGTGAAAGTTACGTACTACGCTATTCAGAGAAATGTCATTTAAGTGTGTACAATGTGATAACATTATGCACGGTGTTACATGTGCCTGTAAGTGTATGTGTTGAATGTGAATATTTCAATGTTTCGGCTGTATAGCATCGACGAAGCTAATATTGGACAGATAGATTTTTAGTTGTACTATTATAATACTATAGTTGCCACTAATCATGATTTGGAGTCATTCGTTTGCCGCCAGCATTTTTACGCGATTTTTGCACAATTCTTTTACTTATTACTAAACGAGTGCCTTCGAGGAGCAAAAGAACTGGAGCCAAACAAACAAACAAACAAGCAGACAGCATTAGAGCGGATAGGTATGAATTCTGTTATTATATGTGGCTCCGATAGTTAAAACTTGTAGTCATAGCAGTGGTATTAATCGTATGAAATGAACTTCTAGTAAAAGGAAACGAGTCAAATCACATTTGTGCTAATTGCAATTTGGGTGGTAGTTGCTATCTGATATCTTACGGATTAGCAGGCGATCAAATTATTTCGTCAACGGGAACGTGTCAGTGGCTTTTCACTGCAATACAATAAGATTATACAAAACACAATAATAATAGCGACCTACTATCGGCACTAAAGTCGAGAAACTTGCTTACAAATTTGGCACGTGCGCGAGCAGTCATAGTGATGATATTATTTAAAACTTAAATAATTTCGAAATAGGACAACACCCAACTCTAATTTAATGATGCGAGGAGTAAGAGAATTGCGAAATTTTTATATGGACGTTCGTCGCTTAGCAGCTCTGCGTGCCATCTCGCGGTGTCGAAAATGGCCGTCAGTATGATTGAACAGGTGGATACATAAAAAGCTTTAAGCTGTACACAATTGCAAATTGAAGAGAAAATCAAGGTGGTCATTATGATATATATACACAAAACAAAGGTAATTTAATAAAGGTTTTTATTTTTTTGTACATATTAAAGTGTGGTCTTTGATATCGTAAGAAGTTCGCAAATAGAGAACCGCTATCCTTAGTCATGACGATGGTTGGGTTTATAGCACAAATTATCAATTACCCAAATGATTTGTTGTTAAATTAACAGCACTCACGGCCCTTTTAAACAGCAGAAGATTCAACGATGACCTCATTAATTTTCACATTAACTGACACTTGTTGTAAATGATCACACAAATCCGCAACGACCTATTTATACTAAATATAATTTGCAATGACCTCTTCGAGTGGTGATGAGATTTATTTTCGTCGTTATATTTACGAGAAAATCTACGATAAAAATCCAAGCTATCATGTAACGAACGTGGCGCACAACAGCGTTATTAGCTGTTAATGTTTCTTTGTCTGCTTCCGTATTGGCATATTGGCTAAACCTAGATTAGGTTTGTTTAGGATAAGAGGCCGGGTTCCTTTCTTTTTCTGTAACAATATGGATTTACAAATACGAAAAAAAAGATAGATAGGCCTATGAAAGTTATCAGAGAAAACGATACGTTTTGATTAAAACCCTATGCTTCTATGAGCATTCAAAGAGCATTCAGTCTAAATTACAAGAAGAAATTCTATTAACTGTTATTTCAGTAGTTCGCTTATAACTGATATCAGAATTACGAATGCATTAAAAAACATTCAGGACACACATTCTCCCGAGCATTCCCTACTTATTTTGGAATAGTAGTTTTTTTGGTAGATTCCGTATGCACTCATTACTTAGCTATTCTGTATGGCTGTACCATATTTGAGTCGAGTACTCAGCTTATTTCTGTGTATTTGGCGCTAGGACTTTTTTTTCTAGTAGACCTATGTAATTACGATAAAGAAATCTAGAAACAACGTCCCTATACCATTGTTTCTTACCTAGCTGCTTGTTGACATTTGTAATGACTGAGGCCTCAAGGCCAACAAACCTTCATCAATTTTTTTATCTTAATTAATAGCAAAAACCTAAATAACGACTGGATACTGTGTTACTGATGTATCGACTATCTAATTTGAGTTTTATATCGTTGACTTTGAATGGTATAAATACGGTGTAGAGTCAGCTAGTTACTAGGGTACCTTTATGTATTGCACCTGTATTCGATTTAGAAGCAGCACTGCTGTTCATATTTGGCCATTTTGCATTTGGCCTCGTGTTCCCGTAATAGCTCTTTATCGCCGTTCCTTTAACAATACATTGGCTGTATTTTATATGGTTAATTGTAGTATTCAATGTCCTCTATTTTACTTCATATATACATAACAAAAAATCTCATATTAAAATACTGATCGCGTCTGTCCTAAATGTGCGTTTTCGACAAATTCAACAAAGGGCTATACTATGTAGTTGTCAATGGGTTGTTGTGATGGCAGTCGTTGATTATTGTGCATTTTCGTTTGCTCTCTTATTTTAACTATGGAAAGCTTTTCATTTTAAAAACACTCACTTGTTATATGTTTCGGAATGGATTTTTTTGGTTGCTTTAAAATCGCTCTGTATTGAATAGGTATAGACTCTAGGGTGATCTTCTGCCAGACTTGAAATTTTATGAAACTGAAGAAGGCTATATATAATATATAAATTCATAATGCGGCCAGATTATTGTCATTTTGCGAATTATTCTATATCAAACAAAATCGAATTGCTTGAGACCCTTGAGGTTAATTTTTCTAACCATATCCTCATAGACCTCTAACAACGTTCATGTTTAAGAATAAGAGCAAATCTGCATAAGAAAACAGCAATATAAACGCGAAGATTATAGTGCTCAGGTAAGGTTCTATAATTTTTAGCTAATTAATGTAAATTAACATGAGAGTAACTATTATCATAGAAGAAAAAGTTTCAAAATCCAAAGTGTTATCACCATTACGCATATATCAGGCTAGTTTACTCTTGTCCTGCGTCCATCCTCGCAAACTAGGCATGTTTGAGCGCGGCGTTTTTTTTTACTAATATACATCGCGCGCTAATATACTGGAACTAACAGATCTTGGAAAAAGCAGTAGTCTTTAAATATGTCGGACGAGTTATGTTACTGTCCATGCTGTACAGCTGATGCCATTCTTTTCACTTATCCCCGTCTCGCTACATTCTATTATAGAGTACTGTCTGTTTCGTTGATCGACACGTCTTCTGCAAGATACGGTACTTCAATTAGTTCATTTCAATATTAAAAATCACTTATACATTTACTCGACATCCGGCTTATGCTACATCTCAACTTTACCTCCGACGAATCAAATTTTGTTACCGAAATGTAGTTTTGTAACCCGGTGCTTGGCGATAATTGCGTGAGCCGAAATCTGCCAAGAACAAAAGCGATTTTAAGAGGCAGAAAGAAAATCTTATCTCCTGAGTCTTGTTTCGAAGTTGATTGGGCTTTGATCAACTGAGCAAGTTTCCTCTAATAAGCAACAATGATTACAGGCTTCACCTTCAAGGTTGCTAACCCTTATATGTGGCTTAGAGGCTCTCTAGATAAGCTGAGATAATTCTGTCCGAATGGCTTTCCCTATAAATTGAAAGGTCTCGGCACATTTAGAAGTGTCGATAACACGCGCGGACGAACCTTGGCATAGACTTTTTTTTAAGGCAATTTACCTATACGCGTCCTACGCGCTGTTATAGTTGAATTATACTGTTATACTGAATTATACGTATTCTTATTATACAAACATTGCCAAATCCCAGACAAATTTCATTGCTGTTCTTGGCCCCTATAATTGGCATATTTTTTTTTATCGCGCTAATCAGGGTAGGTGTCTCGACAACTTCAATCGAAACGTAAACACAGCAATTTTTCGCAAAATTGATAAGACCATGAGACACTACAAAATGCTCGCATGAAGTTTGCGAATTCGTACGATTAGTAACAGAGGTTCTTTCTAGCGAACCGTTACCACTTATCTTACACCGAGCACAATTATTCCTTTGTAACAATGTCTCGTCACTAGATCATCCCGTACCCTCAGCAATACCAGAAACGACCGGACATTTCCGTTAAAATCTGCGGCGGCGAACTGCTATCAATGGGCTAAATTTGACCCATTGGAATGCCCCTACCTGTTGTGCCGACTTTACCGTCTCGATCGCGAGATGCATAGTTACCTGGACTACTGCACTATAGGGCTTTTGTAGCTACAACGTCGTTTTAAGATGCGGGAATTGAGCGAGCTGCACAAAGTTCTACATAGCGGTCCTTTTAATTTCAAGATAAATTTTCAATTCAGACAAATAAAACTGTTAGCTCTTTTGGAGCTGTAACGATCTGGATTCATCTCCCGTTTACGCTTCCAAACATCTACTAAGACGGCAATAGCTTTGAGAGTTTTAGGGCTACTTTCTTGACCTAGCCTCTCAACCTTCCGTTATCCGATAAGTTAGCCGATATATCCATCACAGTTGGTTTCCGGGGTGGCGTCCCTATGCCGAGAGTTGCTGGCGTAGGTGTTCACTGAGCTGATAAATGTCTAGTGCGTAGGAAGATCGCCAGTACTACATTCCTGTGTGAAAAAAAGCATAATGTGCGGGTTTCCATTGTCGATATAAGGCTGCCGGTTGAATTGTTGCTCAGAATTATGTATGGCGACGTTAACTTGTTGAACTTAGAATGTAGTTACTAGTGTAACACGGCCGTAAATATCGGTCACACAATAGTAGCAGTGGTTTTTGCTTAGGCCATACTCATCTTGGTATTGACAAGGTCAAACTGCGCAGTTCTTTCTTGCATATTTTTGTAGCGCTCGTCGGATTTCTTGAATCCTCTATTTTAATACAGGTATTTGATCCTAATACGTCTGGCCTTGTTACATGTGCTTTTCGTCCGCTGATACTGATATGGTCCGTTAAGGTCACGAATATAACTTTAGGCCGACTTCGTTTGCTCTTGACCATATAACAGGCTAGCTTAGATTTATAGGGATAATGTCCGAAAAACCTTATTGCAAGATTGTAAAGTATCACGGCCAGCGGTTTTCTCCAGATTCTCAATGAACTACTTGTTCGTGTTTCGGCTAAAGTTTTAAGTCTTCTGATACACAGTTTAACAACTTGTCATTGGTATCGCCAGTGCTATCGATCTGGGCATCCGCCCGAGTTGTTTGTGGCAACATATGTTACTGCAATACTAAGATCCGAACGTTAGAGATTTTGACAGCTTGAGGCGTGCAATCTTTCTCGCGTAAGCCATAGCATACGTTGTCAGTAGGAGTGATCAGAATGGTTATTGTTGGATAAACCTTCATAATCGATATCTACTCATGTGCACACTACCGTTATTATACGGTTCGTATATTGGCTAGTGTTTCATAAACTACAAAAAAGGCAGTAGTCAATCGTATCAGTCAATGAAACTGTGGGTTGCGATAATACTAGAAGGTGAGCTAATCATGTTTGAGATACGAAATTAGACCTCAGCAGATTATACTACAACTGATTGATTACTGCATGTGTAAATTCAGCCCCGGTCCTGAGCAAGCTTACCTAAACAAATGACACTGAAACAAATGAATCAGGACGAAGCTTTTAGGAAGCAATTTACCTGCGAACTATCTTAGGGTTTGCTTCATAATCATGTCCAAAGCATGAAACAAATTTTCATAGAGGTAAGTCGGAATTAACTGAATATGCACAGCTTTTAGCAAGTTCAAAGTCGGGGCGCGAAAGTTTGGAATGAGGAAACAGTATTGATGGACGAAAATTAATTGCTTGTTCTAACATCTTGCAATGTACAATAGGCATACATATATAGCCTTTTACAGTCTACTCCCGGCATACATACTAGACAAGAAAATGGCGCTGGTGTAAATACAAATAAATAAAAAATAGACGAAAAATGGCTGTTCATCTTGCTGATATCCACCTTCGTAAATTTCGTAAATTCGTCAATCCACCCAGGGCAGAAATACAGGATGCACCTTTATTCGCGGCACTTTTAGATTGTGAACTATTTAAAAAAGACGTCTCTGCATATTGATGCAGCCGATACTTGGGTCGTCAGATACTAAACCAGACTGCACAAAAAATGAGTATCTGACACTTAACGCTGTAACAACATTAACAGAAATGATAAAGCCAGTTGAGTTAATTCAATATCTTCTTCTCGAATTCCAATGGACTTGAGGCGATAAAAAATTTAGTGTTTTCATCATTTATTGAACTTCCAGGTACAGTCAAGGACCGTGTACAAGACACGTCAGGCCTTAAGCAGTACAAAAAAAAAATTTGCAAAAACAACAATTCATGCCACTGTTAACATGCGTCGATCTCTGAAAATCTAATCTATAAAAAGAAAAACATGTTGCTTGCTTCCGGTTCCATACAACGCTATTCGAGTCAGGATCATACCAATTAAATTCCTTCAATCAGTTCGCGTTTACTGTCAGCTACATGTCTGATTTTATTGATAGGGGAGAGACGGTAGCCGCGAAAGCGTGCCTAGGCATGCAGTGTGGGGATCCCTTAGGAACTATTAACTCCAAAAGCCTTATAGGTATCTAAGAGTGCGCATATCGTAAATCCCATATAGGAAACTACTATGTGTCACCTATTTGGAATAAAGCGGCCAATAAGAACAGCTTAAAAACGCGCAGCGAACAGCTGCTATCGGGATAACCAGATTATGAAAAATTAAGGCAACCGAGACTTTTTTAGCTTTAATTCATTCGTGCCATGGAAAATCATAGGACAGAAAAAGCCAAAGACGCAAGCAACCGACAATCACAAAAAAAGTAGATGTGATTCAGGTGTATATGTCTTGACGAGGCCACAGCTCGTACGCCTTTGCTTCGGCCTAACGCACCCAAATGTGCCAAATTAGTGAAGCTCGTCGAGAACTAGGTTGAAGCTGTATCAAAGAGATAACAAAACCGGAAATAGGATTAGAAACCTGCTAGGCGATGTGAAGTCAACTAACCCTATATGTGAGTTTCAGCTTATATATATATAGTAATATAGGAACACTTACTGGCAACAGCCCAAGGAAGTGGCTAAATAATTTAATGGATAATTGTTTTCTCGCAGAAATGAAGTCTCACACCTCACTAAAATGTTCCCAACAATTTTTGTCTCCGATTAGGAAATCATTAGGAAATATGTAGCTCTCCTGCTCTATCGTTAAAGGTTTTTTTTTAATACAGAGCTTAAGCAAAGAACAGGAACTAAACCGGCGAACTAAAACAGCGAACTTGAAAAATAGAACTGAAAGTTCTTTGATTTTCTCCAGGCAGCTGTTGTAAAGAAGAGTTTAGGAAATTCGATGACCAGCTTACTAAGTGGTTTACAAATATACAGAACAACTTAAGAAATCGGCAGTCGCATGCTTTTAATGCGTTTGCGAGACAGTCTCATACTTTTAGCCGAAGTTTCTTAAATTCAATACAGATCTTGCTTCAATTCCACTCTGAATTAAACTACTGCTTGATTCTGAAGCCGACGTTTCGGTCTCATCCAAGTTTCCTGAAGCTTCCTAAATCAAGAAAGTTTTGCAGATAACATTCATCTCCTCATAATATGAACTGTTTCCGACCTTTAGAACTAACTTCTCAGCATCTCTCAACAAGGATATAACGTCCAAGCGGACGACGGGAAACATTGAAAAATACGTTTTTTTGAAAAACCAATGAGAAGACTACAGCATCTAGTAGTGAGATGGTAATGTCTAATATTTTATGGATCGAACTCGAGGGGGGGTGGTCACTGACTGAGGAGATATTTGCCTCTTTCTTGAGACATTGCAAAACGCACTATACAGCAAAACTACCTTCTATTTTTTCACAACAGACAACTGATTCATCTGTGATTGGCACTGAACGTATGAGGGAATCATAAACCTTTGTTCATTGTACCTCTGCTGCAGTGTGATAATTCACGTCAGCTTCGGTCCGAGGAACTGGTCGAAGCGCAAAGATCCGATTCGAAAGACACAGCCCAGCGGTTATTTTCATCTCATACGGAGAGTAAGAATAGGTTCATTTAAATCTCTGAATGATTTCCAGTCTATCAATATCATGGCTTATTAAAGCTTAAGTAGAGCAAGTCAACTCATTGCAAGTTTAAGTTTATTTGATATTCTGTGTTGAACTTTTCTTTGACAGGGTGCATCATAGGTTCCTTAGTTTCCCTGTAAGTCTCAAAAAAAAAGCGACGAACAGGGCAGAATCGAACATTTTCATCGTAAATTGGTAATTTCGGTTTCTATGTAATGTCGCACATTGTATACATCTCTTGGTTCGGTGCGATTTGCAACGGCAAAAATCGTTCGACGTAGTCTCGCTTTGCTCTAGTAAACGTAGCGCAAGATATCTCCTATCGCCGTTTTGCGTGACTTTGCTATAAAAGCTTATTGTACATTCGATGTTTATCGTGCTGCAGTGCTTTAACGCTATAAACAGATTTTTACTCAATATTTACATTAACTTAAAGATCAAACAATTTCAGAACCCCGTTATATATTGACATTATCGCAATGTCAGTCGATGAAAAGGGCCTCCGGCCAGCGGACTTCAGTATCTCTAACCCATCGGATACGTCTTTTATTGACGCATGCTGGCTCTCGCCTTGCCCATTGTTTTGTCAGTTTTTTTTGTACGTATTCTAACGGTAGTGATACAGCCAGGGTATTTCACGCCTTCCACATCAACGGCACACGCGTAGGGGCCATCGTCGTCGGAACTTGCGTTCGGCTTTCTGTACAAGATGGTATTGTCGTCCATTCTGGTGACCAATGGACTGCTCACATCCAAATATGGATCTGAACGGTCCAACCGTTTGAAGCGCAGATTTGATGAACTCACCGGGAAGGTATTGTTATCCTTGCCTAAAACCTTCCTCGATACCAAGCGACAGTATATCTTAACCCAGCGCCCGGTCTGAACGTTGACCTCCCATGGTAGATCTGCAAAATCCAGAGCAGAATATAACATAAATCCCACAAAGCAATTAGTGGAATTACAAAGCTGCATAGAAAAAAAAAGCTCATAAGATCGAGCTATTTTGATACGTACCGACATGAACGACGTTCTTTACATTGCGTGAGAGGTGGCACTCTTTGCTGTCAGAGCTTTCCAAATAAATGAACAGGAACAGAATTAGACGTATGAAACTGGCAGCCGCAGGCCATCCGGGCGAAACTTTGCGAGGCATAGCCGTTCGTAGCACAACGTTGTCACCTCGAAACGTATCGCTATGGAATAGAGATGCCACGACTTTAGCGACAGGGTTCCTCAGCTTCAGTTGAGGTTCATTTGTTAATTATACTATCTGCTCACCGTTTTTGGTCGATTCGGGCACTTCATAAAGAGACGAGGTAAAGAAATAGTTCATAATAACTGATAATTTTTAAAACGATTACAATAGATAATCAACTTTGAATACATTGCCATTTGACGATAGCTCCTTAATTTGACTTGTGCGGGAAGGAACTGGCCACATTATTTACCAGTGACGGCGCCACTGCTAATAACAGCCAGATATGTGAACGGAAGTGACGACATACTTTTAAGATCCACACGGGGCTACCAGGAAGGTCTGCACCTGAGCTGTATGGGGTTACTATCACAAAGGTAACGACAGGGGAAATTCTTGATAAATCGTTTGCAACTTTAATTTAACTTAAGACAATCAATACAGTAGCTGAATAGGGGGTTGGTTTAGGGCAGTGACATTTGAATCGATCCCTAGTGTACCTTCAATTTCGATTGCTAGCGTAGACATTGTGAACATGCTAAATACTGAAAAGAAACGTGCAAAACACCTATGACAGAAACGCTATGAATAGGTGTCTCCATTCAGTGCTCTACTAAAAATCTACTAGTTACGTTTTTCGTGTATAAAATAAAACGTATTTGATCCGACGTCCGTTATTTATGTCGAACATACTTATCGGACAAGTGGATTTGGTTCCTTGCAGTGTCTTTCTTGGCGCGTCCTTCTCTTGATATTGTATTCATAGCTTATCCGCTCATCAAAAATAGTATAGAGTCAACCATTTCTTCTCAGTCTAACATAGAAGCCATAACTGAAGGAGAATTATTCGCTCGCCAGCCTCAGAACCCCGCCGTTCGCTGGCAATAATCAGATTTTCTACGTTTCGATACACAATCTCATTTCGTGAAGAAATAAAGACTCTGCGCTAACGCTCCTCTACGAAATTGACAAGACAAAAACTAATAAGCTCCGTATCTAAATGCTGACGATATCACGGCGGCACTGTGACAGTGTATCTGACTATGCCTGAGTTCGTGAAGTTCCACAACCAGCTTCCATGTTATATCTGTAGAACGGTATCGACAAAACACATGTATGCATAGAAGACCATCTGGACACATCCTAAGATGTGCTTAGTCGAAAAAAAAGACCCCCCGATTACATCATAGTGCGAATGTGGAATGCTGAGAGACGTTGCTAAATAAGTCAAGATAAGCCGTTCATAATATTCACTATGATCAATTATCATTTTTTACCATATATCCGAATCACATTCAAATTTGATGACTAGATAATGCCACATACGATCTACTTCTACGACTTCTACTAATACGACATACGACCTATTACAAACGAATTATGTGGCTATATTACTCTGCACCGATTTCATTACTATCGAAGTGGTGTAGTGCTTACAATCTTAAGATCGGTTGTATAAAGAGAAGAGCTGAGGGAAGCGTTTAAAGTAAGGCAGCGCAAGTAACAGATATGTTAGGCAGGCAACAAGGCCTTGTTGTGATCGGGATGCACACCCACGCGTAGACGAACTTTGTTTCGTGGTGGGAATCAACCGTCTGATGATATGCCTAACGGTGGCACCGGACGTAAACTCGAAACGTAGAAGCGATGGCGCCTTTACTCCCGATCCCGTTCACCTTAGCAAGACGACAGTGTGCGTCTAATAGCTTTAAGTAAAATGATGACACCGACGAGCAGAAAAACAACAGGCCAGCACTGAAAGGACTTTTCTGAAGAAGGAGGACTACGCGTAAGTGTCGCCGTTCTCACAATTATTGTTGTTAACGTGATACAATCGAGGTTCTGTGCAGTCCGACTTGAGATACACGTTCAACCTACGAAAGACGTCATTATAAGGAGGCGTCGACAACGACGCTTTCGAATCCATCTAACATTTGCTGATATTCTATTTTCGCTATGAGTTGTAAAGTCTCTGACATCATCGTGAAGTATCGAAACGGCTGTACGGTAGCCTTCCTCCAGTCCGTTCATCAAAGCGACCATTTATTGAACTGCTTCTATGCTATCCGGTTATCTATTACGGAGGGATCTGAAGAACGCAACTCTCAGTTGGCCTCCGTTATTCGGAGTCACCCAGATGTGCGTTACACCTTTCTGTTCGTATGCGATGTAGATGTATGACGAAGTAACAATGAAGCTGTCGGCTGAGTCTGACAGCCTTTTAGAATGGACCGGGAATGCTCCGTCGAACGAATTCTGCGATATTTCTACGAAAATCTAAGATTCAATAGAATCGACAATATCAAATATCTACTTACGTCTTATACTTAATTATGCTTCTTACGTGCCAAAAGGTTATTTAGATTTAGGATAAATTTAATCGCCTACACTTGTCTGTTAAGGCTGCTATACAGAGAAAGCTAAGTATTTTGAATGTGATTGCTCTTGTCATTAGCAAAACAGCTTTCTATTTACATTTATATCATAATGAGCTTTCTTGAAGACATTTTTCTTATTTTTAAAGCTCATCCCACAAAGAAAAACAAGATGTTCGACCAAACATCCTGTTCACACAACCTAAGTTATACCATACGTACTGCTACAATAGCGGTCGAAACGTTTCGCGCCCTGGGGTTTTGCTCGCCAACCCACGAATTTACCAAGCAGGCGGTCAGTCTGACAGGGCTTTGAACCAACTTAACGAGGCGACCTTGAACTGACCGCCAAAATAGCCTTGCTTGTATAATTTCATTTAGACGAGTGCATATGCATCTAGCCAATAGTAAATCTCGCTTGATTTTCTTACTATGTAGACCTTGTACCGGGTAGGTTTGCTGGCATGTAGTGGAGTGATCTGCAACAGTAGTTTTACAGCTTCGAAAAACAACGTCCTCTGCCAAAAAAATTAGGCGGGCAATGCGGGTTGTCGTTGGTGTTGCGGAGGCTGATCTATAACGATCTACGACAATGATACCATCTGGTGCCAATCTCCTATGATGAGTAACTATAGATGACGATGAATATAAACAGGGCATAATTTGTGCCTAGTCACATATTGTGACCCGAAACAGTGAGGACCACGGCCTTTACGAGTATAAAGCATTTGCACTTACGGTCAAATATTGATATATGTATAATTGCGAATAATCATTCACCGGTGCGACTATATTGTACAGAAAGTCCCATTTGGGACGTGTTCGCATCCACGCAAACACGATTTTTATATAAAGCACGAACGCGCAACTCGTATAAACAGAAACGGTATTTAGCGTTACGCCTAGGGAATTCTGAGAAAAGTTTCGCCATACGTTTAAAGTCGCGGCCTTAAGTGAGCGAGAAGCTTCTATCTGTAATTGCTATCCGCTATTTGTTTAAAATAGTCGCCAGCGCCATTTTTAGAAGTGTAGCCGGGTTCGTTCGTGCCTATCCGTATAGGAACAAATAGGTATTTCTCAGAATGAATTTGCAGTACACCTTTTCCATCTGTGCTCATAAAGGGTTGATGAAATAATTCATGTAATAGATAATCGAGGTTCACTAGAGGTAAATTCATTTGTGGGCCACCTTTTCAAAAAAAGAACAACCTTACGCAAGATTTCATCTAATTCAGAATGCTTGTTAAGCAGCGGCATGGCTACAATCGTTAGCCCAATGGCGTAATCAGCTTCGTAGAGTAGATTAGGGTCCGCGTTGTTGGCTGGACTGATAAGTCTCAGCAAAACAGGCACGAACATTATCTGGAAAAATATGCCCACAAGCCCATGAGCAATGTCTGATATGAATGCAGCCATGCTGAAGATCGTAAATGAAATAATACGTTATAAAATTCTCGGTACGCTTACTAAGCTCACGTAAGTTCGCTACATTTATCGACTCGTCGGTTGAGTTCGAACTTGCCGTTCTCTAAAATGTCCGCTAAATGATAGAGAACTGTAGCCGTTACCTTTGCTGTTGCACACACGGGGCAAACTTGGCCGGATTTGTTAAATGCATACATTAAAAGTTTTGCGTACACAAGGACACATACATGCACAGAGAGCTACACACATAACAAAGCACTGTTGTAACATAACGGGAGCCGCAATAAACCACGGACGTTTGCACACATGAGAGACATTTTCCATTAACCAATATATATATATATATATATATATATATATATACGCACTAAGAAAACACTGCAGCGTTTGAATGTGACGCTTTCTATACAAATTGCGAATACAAATGACTGAAGACGCGGGGTGCCAAGCGGTTTTGTTGTGCGCTACAACAGAACGCCGTTGTCGTCAAAGCCATCGCAAGATTAACATGCCACGAGCTGATCACCGCGTTCATGGGCCGCAATCATTCGCTTCTTTGCCCTCTTTCCTTAGCGCGAACCAGTATTCTTGAAAGGAGATGTAAGTATATAAAATGAACGCGGCTCTTTCGCACAATCGGCACCAGCCAAGCCAGGGGTCCCACTGTTGTTAGCCGGTCATTGTTAATACTATTTTCGCCTGACAGTGGACCTTTTATTTTACAAGCATTTTTTCAATTAGGTATATTGTCGTCAGTTCATTATAGCTGTACAATCAGTGGAAGGAACTACTATTTAAGTTTGCGATATCGGAGGAAAAGCAACACGAAAATCGGAGCGATACACTTTGCGGCACCATTCTCTGATTATATATCATTGTAGGTGTTGAACTCGAAAGTTATGCTCTCGACTGACCCAGCTTTCGTTCAAGTATGTATTTATTAAATAACTTGCGCCATCGTTGCATGCATTTAGCAGTTATCTATGGGCACGTGTTATCCTTTTATGGCATCCTGCTCCAACTTTAACGATCCCTAATGCGCTATAAGCTGATTACCCTGTCTCTGGCTTTAGGTACGATAAGTTTTGCGTATATAGTTGTAAGTTACATCCATGTAGTTCCATGCCAGGTCATATCCGTAGCCCTTAGACAAGGCACCTCTTATTTTTTTATTTTGTCGCTTCACAGATACATGATACTTGCCTAACAAACGGGGCCAGTAAATGACACTGATAATTTGGTATCAAGTCGTCCTCAGAAGCCCGAACCGAATCGGATGGATAACGAAGAACGAAATGAACACTTCATCGATCACTCAATTATCGAAAATCTAGAAGTAAACAGTATTCCAATAAGCGCAACGTACCGGCTTCTAATAAGGAGGGGTTTCGACCAAATTGAAAACATTTTCCGTCAACGGTCAATCCAAGAATCGCCTTTTTCTAAAGAATATTCAGCCACTCGATTTATCCTAAGACGGTTAGTGGAGCAAGCGAGAAAATGCAGAGCGACGCTGAAGCAAACCCCTTACAACGCTTTCTACCTGAAGGATATTGAGCGACAGGTTATCGCACTATGCGGCCAGTTCCGCCTCACGGTGATGAACGTAGAAAATGAACTATTGTCGCGTAATTGCAGCAAGCTAACTATACAACATGAGGCTCAGTTTAGG
Organism: Varroa jacobsoni; assembly: GCF_002532875.2. Lineage (NCBI taxonomy): Eukaryota > Metazoa > Arthropoda > Arachnida > Mesostigmata > Varroidae > Varroa > Varroa jacobsoni. Next base: position 41,364 of record NW_019214080.1, on the reverse strand, counting down.
AACCTCACTATACCGAGCGACTTGAAAAAACCAGTGTATATGAAGCTCAACCCGTACTATGATATCGTGATTAAAGTCAACCAATCGTTTGCCTCCATTTTAAGCTTGGCAGTCATCTGCAGATCCGACATGAAGTGCGTTAGGATTATCGATAATTTTCGAATTTCGATAATATTTGATTGGCTCCATTGTGCGGCGTTAAATGATTACAAACCTTACAATCCCAGCCTCAATTTGCCCCAGTCAAACTAAAATACTCCCCACCGCAACCGCTGAGGCCGCCAGCGCCGTCACCGCCAAACTCCACTACGTTCCAATAGTCAGGCTTCAACATTCCGAACGGCGTGCTGCGGTACTAGAGCTGCGTACCTTCTACGTTCTACGTTCTATTTACAGACAAAATCAAGCTCTCGTGAAAGCGACAAAAGCTTTGTTTGATCAGAGGCATACCTTGACATAAACTGCTACGGTTCCGCAACGTGAACAAGAACCCGTCCGTAGATAAACCAATCCAGCTCCTTCGACGGAAGCGGCAGCAAAATGCACTACACTCAAGAAGTTTCGAACGAATTTAGGAGAGAACTATAACTAAAAAAATTGATATAGCAAAAGGGTAGCATGCCTCTAGTGCTAGAGGGCCGTCAGAACAAACGTCCAATAAAAACGATGTTTTTTCAGAAACAAACGTCGGAGCGTAGTTTTCCAACCTTAGTTTGTAAGCCACATTGTCTCTAAAATTCCATACACACATAAACACACAATGTCCGCATCATGACCTCACTCATAGTACAATTCGGCCATTCCGAACGCAGCATCTAAATAGGGTAACTACGGAGAAAGTGAAGCGTAAAGTTTCGTATTCTTTTGACGATATAACATTGGCTCTTATAATAATAATAATGACGTCTGGTTCGCACCATAATACGACCTGTTCTCGTAACTGGGTGCCCAACTACATGTAATAGCCATTCGCACATCTAATATGTGTTTAATACAAAAAATATTAGGGTGCACTAGTAGACAGACGACACCATCTTTAGGGAGCAGATAGCAGAAGTTTTTAATAATAATAATAAAACCGGCTAATAAAACGGAAAAGAATAGTTTTTAGTATTTATAGGCGCACCTTTATATTTAAGATCTCCATGATTCGGCTTGACTCAAGTATATGTCACACTCCGCTCGACGGTCACGTTATAAGTACTATGTGCTTTTCTGAACCAGTAGCTAACGCTATCAAAGCTGATGGTAAAACAAAGTTTTGTAGATGAACGGCCGTACTCGGTTCAGGGTACGGTTCCAGTGAAATTTACGCGAAGTAGGTCTGACCTGGGAGTCTAAAATTACAGCTAGCTAAAACAGGTTTAAACGGTGAAGTACATACAGTAGAATGGAAATCAATCATCCCACATAGCTCGAGCCACACAGGCAACATGGCTTATTCGAACATAGCACTTCATTCTGTAATTGTCGGAGCTGCTCGGTTCAGCTCGTTTGTAAAGAACCCGGGAGTCGCTGCCGAAGAACGTGTTTCGCACTTGACCGCTGTTTACAGAATATACTATAAAAATAAGCAGGTACATTTAGCAACTGCGAGGTTAGGCTCTGCAGCCTGGGTTACAATATGATCGAATTAAAAAGAAAAAAACGTGATGACTAGATTTAGAACATAGTATCATTCATGAAATTAGGTAGTAGGCAATAGAGGTCACTGCCACGTGACGCAACCCAAACTTCCTGCCAGTGATGTCAAATTCGCGTGCTATTCACTAGCTTGAATAAGCATTATATTGAATGGTATAAAGTCGCCTAATACCATCTTGCCCCCTCACTCAATCGGAAGTTCAGTCAGCGCTGAACAGCTCCAAATCATGCCTATGATATGGTGCTGTTTACGTTTTTGCTGCCCAGCATAGGATAAGCTATTTTTCACCACAGGTCAGGCAACTTCCTTTTACTGCCAGTTGTTGTGAGTTAATGTTGTGCTCCATCGGAGCGCCTTGTCCATGTAATTGAAAAATTAGCGCTTTGCCTGATTTTTTGACCTGGTTATTTTGGTCCTTTTCTATAACCACTCAGCGTTCGACCGTGCAGCCCGTTCCGTGAACCGGGACAAAAAGAGAAACAGACACGGTTCAACATCAAGTCAAAGATTAAACCGTGTTTCGATCGCTCAAAATGATCGTTGATTGCTAAGAGCGTCTATATGTCTTAGTTTTTGCTTCTTGTAACTCTCTCGCCAACCACTCAGCATCGATATGCCCCTAGTGAACAGTTTTGCTTACGGCAGAACGTTGAATTCTGCAATAATCTGTTAGGCAATAGCCTCGGAAAGGCGTCAAAGAGCAGCTAATCGAAAATGATGAAGATCAGTTTCTGATGTAATGATATCTCTAACTGGTTAGCGTGGTGAAGATCTGGAAATGAGACGATTCGGAAAAGTGACTCAGCCACAACCGTCTATTGAACCCTTGATCTCGTGCTTTGCCAATTAGCTACATGAAGACTTCCTAGCAGGCTGATTAATAACTAATATTGAGAGGGTTAGATGTTCATTAACAAAGGCATGCTGCGATCACTGCGAGTCCGTTTCGAGCTACGAATGGGCAACACTTTATGCTATTAGAGCAATGTAACCCGGACTTTTTTTACGTAATGGTGGTGCTTTAGTCGGACTTCTGTGCGTGCCGCTGAAGGAACTTCGTACGAGTAGCTTAAGAATATTTTCGGATTAGCGGGGAGATAAAGGCAAAAATACTTTTACGGATTGGTTTATCTAAACTTGTTTCTTTAAGATATGTAGTATTTTTGGCTTTATGTACGCGTACGTGGTAAGGGTTCTCGCTATGGGAGCGAGGCTAGATGAACCCAGCTAACTAGTTACGTAGTTGTAGCAGCTTTCTGCTCTTTAGCCGGTGTTAACACGTAGCATCATTGGAAGGCCTGTAGTTTCCTGCAACACATGGCATAAGAGTAAGCTTAAGGTAGGACATTGCTGGCTTCATGTAGAAAAACTGGACAAAATTTTCTTTTCTAGGAAACAGCCGTGGAGCAGATAATGATTTTTATCTAGTTAACACCAACAACCATAGATGTTCAGATTCTGCTAAACAATCCGTACATGTATTTCGAATGGTTTACAGATGGCATGTCCAAGCGCTCAAGAGAACGGGACGGTCGTCTCCCGAGGAGTGTGGACACAGACGTATTTGTTGTATACGGTTCGATACCATGCAGGTGGGCAAACTAACGTAACTTACCGCACTGAAACCTGTCACAGCAGCTATTTGATTTCAATAGGAAAAAAATCTATTCAGAAATACGCGAAACGAAAAACGGCTCTAGTGCAGCTCGAGGTTTAGGTAAGCTCACTTTTTGACATATTGACAATAAAAGGAACGCACAATCTAAAATGTTGAAATTAGTATTCAGCTTCTAACTATTGGCTTGTTGAAAACGGGTTCCTCCCACTTTTGCCATATCAATTGACACGTAGATGACGAACCATTATTATTATTACTTTTATTAAACAACTATTGGCCCTTCGCGCATGTGGTAACGAACCTCGCCAGTGATGTTTCGAGTCTGCGGAGAAGCTTTTTTTTTAAAGTGAAAGCCTGATTTTTGCCAGGCAAGCACTCTCTCAGTAAGCAAATGTCTCAGCCACCGTAAAACAGCTTTTAATGAAGATACCTATTATTATTATTATTACTAACACAAATCTTATATAGGGGGACAGATAAAACACACAGACGTTCTAAGTATGTGATACTGAAAGCAATTTATTTTACCCGTGTAATAATGACACGTTATATACATTAAATAAATATATGATAATTTGTTGCTTTTTGTGTCCACGGTCGCTTTCGCGCACGCTCTTTTCTTTCTTGCTTCCATTAACAGTTTGCTTTCATAGCCTTTTACTTTTCGGCGTTATCCATTAGCCTTTTCTATGTTATCGTTCGACTTCATTTTTGTCAGTTCACTCGAGATTCCATTTGTCTGACTGAAAACACATCGTCATGAACCTCGATGAACATACTTGCCCTATATATCTTACACCCACATCACCCCCGTACCACAGAGTTCTTGGCAAGTGTCTAGCTTCTGACATCTTCTGCCTTGTTCAATTGGTTTTCGGAGCTAATTAACCCACCCACCCACCCACCCACTCCGACCACAGTTCAACGAACAGAATTCACCTTTGTTCTGTTCATACCATTTTCAAAA